>NC_056746.1:463307279-463607279 GCF_019279795.1 Protopterus annectens
ATTGACCTATGCACTATTACTCTGCTATTTGTAGCCAGTGCATGGCAATTATTTCATTACTGAGTGTTAGTGGAAAGTTTTTTTTTTACTCATTTACTGAACTGCATTCATCAGATTAATTTGTCAATTGCTGCAGATATCTAATATAAATTAATTTATCCTGGACTTTTAGAATTCTACATCAACTTTTAGAATGTAGCCCCCTTCCTGTCCAAGTGAAGCCCCTCCAGCACAGATAGTTCTTTCAATATTGATGAAAAAAATAATCCTGATCTTGCACAGGAACTTCAGGAAAGAAAGAAAGAAGTATACGTATGCGTGAACCTATTGGGCTTAAGAAAAAAAATAAATACATAAAATTAGATATATAACTATTCTGGCAATTTGAAGTATTTTATTTGTTTATTTATTTAACATTTGTTGACTGGGAAAGAATGACTAGGGCAGAGCCTGTTTTCAGCAGAGGCCCAGGGAGAAACGTTCCAGACCCAATTCTTTGGAATATGAACATAATGCTGTTGAACAAAATGTGTAACTTAAAATAACAGCATGGAAAATATCCCAGGGCTTTTTTTTAAAAATAGATTCTAGCAAATAATTACAAAAAAGTTTACTCACTGACATACATGGAGTATGCTGAGTACACCTTTGCTTAGGAAATCTGTCAGACGTTAGCACTTGTTGAGCTCTGAACTAGTGAAGCAAGTAATTCTGAGTCAAAGATTATGTAAAGAGATGTAGTATCACTTAAATGCAGGCCTGTAAGCTATGGATCATTAGCAAAATGTTAATATCATAATGCAGGTTATGCAGTCATTTGCATGCCTAGACATACGTGTATGACAGCACCCATGTTATGTTACATTAAAGCTATTGTTTGTGTATTATTACATGACAGATGACAGTATACATGCTAGTTTTACATCACAGATATCACTTGTATACTACTGCACTGTGGATGAAAGGATGCATTTTGTGTTACATCATGGATATCACTTATGTGTCATTGCACTGTGGATGATAGTACCCATGCAAATATTAAATCATGGATAACACTCCCGTGTTACAGCACAGTGGATGGCAGTGCACATGCTAGGATTACATTATGGATAATGCTTATGCCTTACTGCACTGTGCATAACAGTATACAATGTGTGTTATATCATAGATAACACTTGTGTATTACTGCTCTGTGGATGACAGGATGCATGGTGCATTGCATCATGTGGATAACCATATTTATGCTATTGCTACATGATAGATAATAGTTGTGTATTACTGTACTATAGATGACAGCATACATGCTAGGATTACATCATAGATAACACTTGTGTATTACTGCACTGTGCACGACAGTGCACATGCTAGATTGACATCATAGATAATGCTTGTGCATTACTGTACCAAGGATGATAGTGTACATGCTTGTTTACATCATGGATAACACTGTACCTTCTTACTCATGTGTCCTAACCCCAACCCTACACATTAGGTTACTAAATACCCTTCTCCTAGCAGTAACACTAAATAATCACACAGACACACTTCATACATACCAGTATCCAAGCACACCAAAACATCTATCCCATTTGCCAGCCCCATGCTCTAACTCTAATCCACAGACTCTCAGATATACACACAGCCCCAATGCTGAAACTTTTGGTATATCCAAAAATGTTGGCATTAGTGCCCACTCCCACTTACTAAATTCATCATTACCCACTCTCAGTGATAAATGCACAGAAAGCATTGTTCAATGTTTCATGATTTCTTTCATCCTCTGCATGAAGAGAAATACATTCAACCTATTCTGATAATAGAAATGACATTCAACAACATGAGCCCTGGATAAATTATATGGTAATCATATATAGTTTAGATATGTGTTATTTATGGGTCTATATTATATAAGTGAATGCACTAAATTGCGAACTCTATATAATCGTCCCACTAACACCGAAAAAACAAAATGTCGAACAAACAAATCTGCGATTTAAAAAAAAACGCAAAATAAATTGGGGGGGGGCTTCACCCCCCTACTTAAATATAGCAACTCCGAGATCGCAGCACAGTGGAGGAAATCGCAAAGTCCTGGAAATGGCCTAGTGATTTATTTCCCTAGGAAAAAAATCGCTGCTCCGTGCTTTTAAGATTTTTGCCATTTCGGGTAAGTAGGTTCGACTAAGCAACATTTGCAATTTAATACATTCGCTGAATTAATAGGGACCCATTATTTATGGATTGCTTACATCAATTCTCTACCACTCCACTGAAAATGGGAACTTATTTAGTCAATTTCTTATTTAATTAAAATTGTAAAACAATGTTATAAATAGGGCATTCGGATAATAGCATTTTCTTAATTAAGAAGCTTTTACATGTAAGTGCCAACAAAATATTGATAAAAGTATTTCTTATTTAGTTAAAAATGTAAAAGCAATATTATATCACAGAAATAAAAAAAAAAAATCACTGAGTGTGGTTTTGCAGTGAATCTTTTAGTGCATGTGGTTGCTTAGAAACTGGAAGGCTAGAAACTGATTATACTGAACAACACTGGTGTGGACATTATGCAGGTATCTGTACAAAGACAAGTGACGCACCATAGTGGTACTGCATGGTGTGATCAGTGTCTTCAGTTTGTATATTTACACAGGCTTAAGTCCAATGAATAATACACAATTATGGGCTCAGATGCTCTTCTAAACACTTGTGCAATGTTATGGTACATATCTTTTTCCCCGAAATAAACAAGAAATATTCAGCACTTTGTTTTAGTACACAAGCAGGCATAATCATACTTTAGCCAAGCAGATGTTTATAAAGTATCAAGTAAACTGAAAAGATAACCAAGTTAAAAAGATTTTGCAATGGCAAACAATAAGCATAGCTTAATGACTTCCACATTTTAATTTTTGATTTCAAAATAAACAGACCAAAACTTTTTTTAAAAAACAAAGGCTTGCTTTGTACATTAAATCCAAGATCAGTTAGAAAAGAAGTCCTCATACAAGTCTGAATACAGCATGCTAGTTTTTAATATATGCAAACTAAAAATGTTCTGCTACAACAAAGTAGGACATATTGTAAAGTTTTTTAGTTAATTTGATCTGATTCTACATTTTCGCATTTCAGATTAATTACGAAGTTATACATTATTTTGCTCGGTATAATAATTTTGGTAAAAGTCTTATGTCTTAAGTCTTATGGAAATATTTATTCAGCTTTCATAATTAATCCATAATTAATCAAAATAGCATTCAAACATTAATTCAAACCTTAGAGAACAGTTTTGTATCTATATATACATCTAAATATGAAAAATATTGTACTCTTTTGGTATCAAGAATGAACCTGCCATGAAGATGAAAGGGACATTAAAGCATGACTTTAGTTTTAAAAGTGTGTCATAAAGTCCCTGATCTCTCAGTCACAAAGGCAGAATATGTATAAGACTGTGTGTGTGCTTGTGTGTGTGCACATGTGAGTGTGCATGCACGACCAAATATGCAGATGTGCGTGTGTGTATTTGTGTGAGACACAGACATGAACAGCACTGAGAACATCAAATGAGCAGGTCTCCAAATCTGCTCTCCAGCATGGAGTTCTTCCCAGAAGGGCAGATCATGTTCCTAACATGCCCCATGTGGCTTCATATGAGTGAGTGTTGCCTTTGTTCTGTTTCACCCAGCTGATGTTTCTAGCTGCTTGATCCACTCAGCAGGGATAGTGTGGTCTTAGTTTCTTCAAGACCTTGTTGCAGCAATAAGTGATGTCCACTGACCATATAGCAAGTGATGAGAATAAGGTCTGTAGCTTTTTGAATTTAGTAGCCCTACATGGGCTAAATGCAGGAAATGCTACAGGTCTATGTACAGTGCACTAGCAGTGGTGACCTAACATGATCACATGCAGGATTAATATAGGCCCTCGTGTGTCACAACAATATGTGCTGTATAATGGTTATGGCATTAGTAACCTTAGCAGATCACATGCATGACACTCTGCTTTAGCCCGTGTGCAGTGCATTAACATGACTGCAAAAAGATTTGGCTGGGCCAAAAAGTGTTTTTTGGTAGTTGGATCAGTTTATCTATGCTTCCAGAATACTAGCTACTGTCTTCTTGTATGCTCCTCCCACTAATATATAGAAGGAAAGGGCAAGCTGTAGTGACTTATTATACTGAACATTTCAAACTCAGATTACACAGTGGAAAATGCTGTGACACATTAATAGCTCTGCAATACAATCAGATACATATCTACAAGCATGTCCCCCACCCGAGTACTGGCTGTTGAGCCCATCTACCATGCACACCTGATTGTTTCAATGTCATTAATGTAGTGATTACACGATGGTGGCTCCTGGCATCTTATTCCCTCTCCATGTCCCTTCACACACTCTTCACAGTGGTTCACAGTGAACAGATTCTAGTAAACATGCTAAATGCCTGGGCAGTATGTCTGAGCACATTAGAACATATTCCTTTCTTATAGAACTGGACCCCTATCAATTCAAGTCTAGTCATTTCTTATATATATTTCCCTCTTTCCACATACTCACCATTTGATTGGCGTAACATTTTGTTGTAGAAATCAATTCCCTATTACATCCTATTTAGGAAAATGTACATCTGAGTAACTCAGTGAATACTACATGCACTGCAATTCTGGATTTCAGATGCAGAGTGAGTAATTTGTAATACTTACAAAATCTTCACACTGCTATCTTGTAAAACATGTTTGAACAATGTCATGTAACTGAAGAAGGCAGCTGGCCAGTGGCCTGAGCTCTTCTTAATGCTGAGAACAGGAGAAACATGCCTTGTAATGCTTCAGTGGGTGTACAGTGGTACCAGTAAAGTATAAACAGTCAGACTCCAAATTAACAACATAGCTGGTGTTACTAAATTTCTTTAAATGTGATCTACATTTTAGTAAGTGCAGCTGACATGTATGTCTACAAAACAAAAAAAATTGAGGTAACATGTTTTGACATTGTACAAACTCATTTGTCAAGGGGCGATCCTGCCTTCTGAACCTGGTTGACTTCTTCGAGGCAGTCACCAAGACTGTGGATGAGGGTAAGGCAGTGCATACAGCCTACCTCGACCTGGTCAAGGCTTTTGATACCATTCCTCACTCAGGTATCATTGATAAACTCACCAAACTAGGCACCAATCCTTACATCATTAGGTGAATTGCAAATTTGCTCACAGACAGGACCCACAGAGTGAAAGTTGCAGATTCCAAGTCAGTCTGTCGACCAGTCACGAGTGGAGTCCTGCAGGGCTCGGTCTTGGGCCCTATCCTGTTTGGCATCTACTTCTCAGAAGTCCAGGCCAACGCAGAAGGACTCTGGCTGACCAAATTTACTGATGACTGAAGCTAGGAGTCATTATCAACTCCCCAAGTGATGCAGACATCCTACAAAAGGGCCTGTCTGAGATCAATGACTGGTGTCAGAACCATGGCCTGAAGCTTAATGCCAAAAAATGAGTTATCATCCCATTTGGGAAAACTCAGTTCCCATGAATTACCATGTTGTTGGGAGCCCACTGAACAGTGAAGGGACCATAAGGGATCTGGGCACCCAGGTCAACAGCTACCTCACCTTTGACCACCACATTGGCACTGTGGTCAGAAAGTCCTTCTACATGGCACATCTTATAACCAAAGGTTTCACATCCAGGAAGAAAGAGGTCATCATCCCTCTCTACTCATCCCTCATTAGACCAGTCATCGAATATAACTCCCCATTTGACATGTACCTGACCAGACACCTACAACAGCTGGAGAGGCCACAAAAGTACCTCAGAAAAAGGATCCTAGGCCTTAAACACACATCCTACATGGACAGACTCAAGAAACTTCAGCTGTTCTCAGTCTCTTATCACCAACTTAGAGGTGATCTCTGCTCAACTTACAAAGCCATGTATGACCTAGCCCTACCTGAAATGCTACACATAAAAAAATTCCAATCCCACCATGCCACATGCTCCAGAGATCACAACCTTATTACCACAATTAACAGAACATGCTGGTGGACAGGTTCATCTACCAAAGACTGCCCATACTCTGGAATAAGCTTCCCATTCATGTCAAGCAGAGCATCTTGCTGGGCCTCTTCAAGAGAAATCTTGACGAGTGGATGGGTAACAGAATGTTCACTCCAGGGATCATTCCAGTTGCCCTACTGGATAGGGGCACTGTGAATTAACATAGGGTGCATGGTACCTGGGCAGTTTTTTTGGGCTAGGCTTGTAAAGGCTCTAGGGCCATTAGCCTAGTACATACCTAAGAACCTATACCATGACTTAGTTCCACATTTTATGACACTGCAACACCTTTCTTTTCAACATGTAAATGCATGCAAGCAATAATCCCCTTCTTTTGGCACATTTATTAAAACCAGTAGATATTTATATAATGTTAATGTAGTGCAGTGTGGGGATTAAGCTCTGATATTCAGAAAAAGACAAATCAGTTAAGTGCTACTATAGTACAATACCCTGCTTAACTTGTTAAGGTCAGATCTGATGCTAGGCAGTCAAATCTGCCACTACAGGCCAGCAAAAACAGTGGCAGAATAAAAAAAAAACACACTTGCTTCTGCCTACTATATGTACCAATAGCACGTCCCTCACTTCCTTCCATAAACTTGGAAGGTATCTAGAGTAACAGGATGTGTGTTCTCCTGCATTTTCTAAAGGGTAGGTTCATAGGTTCATAGGTTCGTACTAGGCTATCTGCCCTAGGGCATTTATAAGCCTAGCCAGAGTGTGTGTGGCTTTCACCACCCCTTAGGATGAAAATACTACACCCTTTTAGGGTTTAGTTTACTGTGCCTCTGTCTAGTAGTGACACAGAGATGTCCCCCGGGGTAAACCTATGATCTCCCATCCACTCGTCAAGATTTCTCTTGAATAGAGTTAGTGAGGGGCTCTGCCTAACATGGATTGGTATTCTGTTCCAGAGTGTAGGGAGCCTCTGGGTTATGAATCTGTCCCTCCAGCACGTCCTATTTATTTCTGTGTTGAGGTTTACATCTCTTGCTCTTGTGGCTCTGATGGATTTGGATTTTCTGAGGTGGAGCATGTCCATTAATTCCGGATTGGATATGGCCTTGTACGTCAGGCACAGATCACCTCTGAGTAGGCGGTATGCGACTGAATAGAGCTGGAGTTTTTTCAGTTGGGCAGCATATGACATATGTTTAAGACCCTTTATCCTCTTGGTGAGGAACTTTTGGGGTCTTTCCAACTGCTGCAGGTGTCGGGTAAGATGCATCCCAAATGGGGCATTGTACTCAATCATTGGCCTGATAAGAGAAGAGTACAGGGGCACAATGACCTCTCTTGATCTAGATGTGAAACCCTTCATGATAAGGTGGGCAATATAGAAGGTCTTCCTAACCACTTTGGCAATGTGAGTGTCAAATGAGAGGTTACTGTCAACCTGGGTCCCTAGGTCCCTGATTGCCTCTTCCGTACTTAATGGATTACCACCTATGTGGTAATTTGTGGGTACCTTGTTTTTCCCAAAGGGTATGACTATACATTTTTCAGCGTTCAGCTTAAGGCCATGGCTCTGGCACCAATTATCCATTTCTATGAGGCCTCTCTGAAGGATGTTTGTGTCCGCTGGAGTATCAATTATGGCGCCCAGTTTGCAGTCATCTGCGAACTTTGTCAGCCACAATCCTCCTATGTTTGCCTGTACCTCGGAAAAATAAATGCTGAACAAGAGGGGTCCCAGGACTGAGCCCTGTGGGACACCGCTTGTGACTGGCTTAGAGTCTGACATAGCTCCAGCAACTCTGACCCTGTGGGTTCTGTCCTTGAGCCAGTTTGCAACCCATCTTGTGACATATGGGTTTACATTTAAGCTGGTGAGTTTGTCTATGATGCCCAAGTGGGGTATTGTGTCAAAAGCTTTTGCAAGGTCAAGGTAGGCTGTGTGAACTGCCTTACCCTCATCAATGGCCTTAGTGACTGTTTCAAAAAAGTCAACCAAGTTCAAAAGGCATGATCTGCCCTTGACAAAGCTAAATTGGGTAGGATCCAATGTCTGTAGGTCCCCAATGTCTTTGTTTATGAGTTCCATAATGATCCTCTCCATAGCTTTGCAGACCAGGCTCGTCAAGCTTATGGGGCGGTAATTTCCTGGGTCCGTAGAAGCACCGCCTTTGTGAAGTGGGACCACTGTTGCCGTACGCCACTCTTTGGGTACGTATCCTGTAGTAAGGCTAAGATTAAACAGCAGCCTTATGTGTGGGTTTAGTTCCTCTTGGAGTTCATGTAGCACACAGCCCGGGACACCGTCCGGTCCCATTGATGCTGTGTTTTTAGCTTTAGAGAGGGCGGCTCTCACCTGGGCATCTGAGATGTTAGGGAGGCTACACTCTGCTGGGATAGTCATTTCTCCTTTTGGGGGGGGGAGGAGAAATTTGCACTGAACCTGTCTGCCAGAATGTTGGCAATGTCAGTGGGTTCAGTGTATTTTGTGTCATTTTGGACTAACTCTGAGCATATCTGGGAGTTTCCACCCAGGTTTCTAACATAGCTAAAGAAGGCCTTGTGATTGTCTTTTGTGTCTTTTGCGATTTTTCTCTCAAAGTTGGCCTTGGATGATTTTATGAGTGATCGTAGTTTTTTGCTAGTACTGATCAGAGATGCCTTCCCTTTTAGGGATTTTGCTCTGTCATGTAGTAGCTTCCTCCTCCTGTTGTAAAGTTTGTTTATGGCTGGGGTCCACCAGACCAGGCGCCTGCCTTTGGGGGAATGGGTCTTGGTTTTATTTGAGATTGCATGATCCATGCATTCTTGAAGATGCCCGTAGAAGGCATTTGCAAGGGATTCAGCAGTGTGGGTTGTGGTTTCTACTGGCCCAGGGGCCTTGAAGGATACCACTTCAGTCTTAAGAAGTGTGAAGTTGGCTTTTGAGAAGTTCTTCACTGTGGTCTTTTGTGCAGGGGGTGGGGGCGGGATGTGGATTTCCAGTGAGATTAATTTATGGTCTGATCTTACCAAAGAGGGATATACTTCCGGTGTGGAGCATTTTGTCCCTATGTTTGTGATGATCAGGTCTAGTATATTGTCTCCTCTTGTGGGAATGGTGACTAATTGTTCCATTGCATTTGAGTTTATGAATTCTAGGAACCTTTGGGCTAGGGTGTTGGGGCTTGAGTAATGTTCCCAGTCTATGTTTGGGTAGTTGAGGTCTCCCAATATGATGGTATTTGGAGAGACATTCATACTCTCCAGTGTCTTCAGGAAGGCTGTGTGGGGTTCCTGAGTTTGAGAGGGTGGTCTGTAGCATGCTACAAACTGTAAGGCAGTTTTGCCTATGGTTAGTTGCACTTGGATGGTCTCCGATGCTTCGTGCGTTGCCACTAACCTGGAGGTGTGGGTATCTTTGATGAATATGGATACTCCCCCTCCTTTTGTGGTTCGGTCCAAGTTTTGGGGCCGGAAAGCATGATATGAGGTAAAACCTGATAGTGCTGGGGTGCTCTCAGGAGCCTTGAACCAGGTTTCAGTCACTGCACAGACATCGATGTTCTCCATACTGAGGAGGGCTTCGAGGGCGTGCATCTTGAGGTTTAGACTTCTGGCATTGAGCAGCATTACCCTTATTTTTTTCCACTTGTGTTTTCTAGGGAGGTAGGTTTGTCATTTGAGCCTTGCCTAAAAAGGCACTATGGGGTGGCAAGAGCCTTGGCCAATATCCGGAAGCCCAGGGTGACAGGTGCAAGCCATCCCTTGAAGCAGCGTGGCTTGTCAAGCATGTCATCCCAAGCAGACAGACATTGGATCCCCTTAGAATGACACCAGTAATTAAGCCAATTGTTAAAACTGATCATTTTGCCTTTGTACTGTGGCATCATTCTTGGTGAGGGTAAGATGCTGCTCAGGGTCAGGGTCATACCGGCCTGGGCTACATAATCAGAGAGCTCCTCTATGTCTCTTTTCATGTAGTCCAGGGAGGTACGTCTCAGGTCGTTCACACCGGCATGTACAATGACTGAGTCATATTTGTACTTGCTGTGGAGTGACCTGAGTGCTTGTGTTATGTGGTGGATTCTAGCTCCCGACAGGCAGCTTACTGTGACCTTTTCCTTGTTCAGTCTGGTGAGCGGGACGTCAGTGTGTCTGACTATGGAGTCACCTATTACAAGTGTGTCTGGCATGCTGTTTGGCCTTAAGGGCTGTGACTGTTTAGCACACTGACTTTGTGAACTATGTGTTGCATGTGCTATGTCTTGAGGTACAGAGTCTGAAACTGAAATGAATGTCATTATTTAGTAATTTTTCTCAGTGATTTGTCCAAAAAACAAATATTTTATGTGGAACACATATGAGGCAAAATCTGGGCATTCTGCAAAAATCTGGACATTTGAGAGGCATAGCAAGGTGAGTGTAAACATAAAATGACTGTGTTATACTGTCTTTGTGACAGAGCTCACCGGGTGCTTTATGGCTTTGAAAGCCAGCAAAGAAATTGGCTTTTTTTCCTGTAACTAGTAGTACATGGAGCAACTAAAGCTAAATGCACTATAAAGAATTATGATTGGGTCTCTGATCATAGCCTTTAATTATATGTTTGTGAAATGGATGCCAAGATTCACCTCAAGCGAAAATTTCCTGACATTCACATCTTGAATACATAATAAGCAGGTTAGGATTGGTGACCCAGTCATAATCCTTTATATTGTCATACCACACCTTGAAAAAATGTCCTTGTTTGAGGAATCTGTTTATACTCTGATCTGTAGCACTATGAATCATTTATACTTCATATGTAAAGACTTTGTTAAGTAGAATGAATATTGTTTACGTAATTTCCTGAGTCAGGTCTGAAAATGTGCATTCTGTGCTCAAAAAACTTAAATGGAAAGCAGGAGCAAATTGAACGAGTAGTTGACCATTCTGTGCAACTGAGGTGATTCTTGAGTATGAGGAGAAAAACATGGAGGTTTAAAAGTAGACATTGTGATTTTCAAAAGAAATGTGGGCTGGGAAGAAGACCAGCAGTTAGCTTACCTGAGGAATATTGAAACACAAAAGGAGGCAGCTGTGGACAAGTGCCTGGAAAATGAAGATGTTAAGGAGATTAACAGTTTACTCGAGTCTTAGAAAAACAATTCAGTTTATTGTAAAAAAATACATAAAAATGCAGCTGTTTTCAAAAATAAAAGCCTTGCAGCAAGTGCTTTCAATACAGTACCATATGACTTACTTCAGTAGGTCTCTCTCTCTCTATCTCTATCTCTCTCTCTAACTCCCTCCCTCTCTCTCTCGCTGTCTCTCTGTGAGCATCTGAATAACTCTCTTCCAGATTCTTGTAACAGGATCAGATTTCATCTTCATCCTGCTGTCGTCTTCCAGGTCTTCAGTTATTCTTCTATCACTTCCAGAGCTATTGATGTGGGGATCAAATGCATGATTTTAATGTAGCCTTTCTTTTATACAACACTGCAATGAAACAACTTGAGAAATTGAAAAAAATAAACTGCCATGGTAGTCCACCAGTATAAATAAATTCTTTAACAAAATAAAAAAAAAAAGTAAGTCTTATAACAAATTAAAAGCTACCCCCATTAAACACTATCACAAAGGACAGCAAGGATCTAGAAATAAGCATCAAAAAGGTCAAAATCAGTCATAAATTAAAATTAGTATCAGATGCCAAAGAATAACTTTATTTATTTTTATTTTGTTTTACATTTGTTAACCGGGGGTGTCTGACTGAGCCAAAAAAGTCCTTTTTCAGCAGAGGCCCAGGGAGAAAAGCTACACATAGAAAAAATACAGATACTTTTAGATATTTACACATGATCAGTTGTTTTTTCTTTTGGCTTTTCCAGGTTAGGGGTTGCTACAGCAGAACTCCAGTCCGCTAATGACTGGCTGTAGATTTTTTATGGGTGCCGAGGTGCCAGCTCGACGCCCAACCTTCAACAATGGCACACCCATTCTATGCATGTCTTTCGAACGCCACACGACCGCGGGGAGGACATGCAGACTCCACATAGAAGGTGCTCCAACTGAGAATCGAACAGGAGAACCTACACACAAATTAAAATGGACATGCTTTTACAGTGGTATGCAGCACATCAACTGTTACAGTGGAGAGAACAAACAAGAAAATATTAATTTAAAATTAATTTAATTAATTTAAAAATGAAGGTAATTAATAGTTTTGTGGTGTACAGCTGAAATTTGAAACATAGGTAGAATACATACATAGTACTCAGGTACAGTACATACATTGTACATTAGCCAGTGTTTGTGAGTAAGAGTGAAAACTATTATTAAGTACCTTATCTGCTTTCACTAGCATGGGCAGCAGTCATGGCACTGCCAACTTTGCTTGAGATGTTGCCTAATGAGGTTTGTAAAGGAGGATTTGGATTATGTGTTTTGTATGCTAATTGGGAGAGTTCCATTTTTTAGCCACTGAACTACTATATAGTGTGTTTCCAAAGCTATTATAGCTGTTGGTGACTTCTAGTAGTAGTTGGCTTGATAATCTAAGAGGCCTTTTGGCTGAGTGATGCTGTACTAGGTTTTTGAGGGCAGGACACTTATTGGGGAGGTAATAGATAGAATGACAGAGGCAGAGCTGATTGTAGGTTAGGAGGTTGGGCAGTTCAAGCCAGTGGAGCTGTCTCAAAGCAGTACAGTGATGAGTTCTATATGAGCAATTTGCAGGAAAGTGGACAATTCTGTTATAGCAGGCTTCCATTTGCTTAGTTCAGTTTTGTTGAGCTTAGTCAGAATGGGAGATGCATAGTGTAGGGTGGATAGAAGTTGGGAGCAAGCAATGGCTGATCTTGTGTTGTTGGTAAGAAATGGTTTGATACGGTAGATTGATCCTAGTTTGGCATGTACTTTTTTAATAGTTAAATTTTAGGTAGGAGTCCATGGTTATTCCCAATAGCTTAGCCTCTGCCACTGGAGTGATTGGAGTAGCATTTGTGGAGTAGATACTGAATTGACTGTTATCAGTGTTTTTGTTAGAACGGTTTATAATCATAAGCTGAGTATTCTTTGGATTGAGGATAAGTTGGGCTTTGGTAAGGTAGTTTTTAACATCAGAGAATGCTAGTTGAGTTGTTTGCAGGAGGGTGGGAATGTTTTGTGCAGCACAGATTAAGGTAGTATCATCTGCATGCTGAATGATAGATGCATGCTGTGTGGAGGTATGGAGGTCATTTGTGAAGATTGTGAATAGTAGTGGTGCTAAGATAGAACCCTGTAGGACTCCTATAGTTATGGGCAGCTGAGGAGAGAAAGAATTTTCCCATTTCACAGCTTGGTACCTGTTAGTTAATAGGTGATATTGGTTTAGTTTTTTTAGCAAGATTTGGTGCGAGACTTTCTCAAATGCTTTGGACATATCCAAAAAAAGAGTGGACACCTGCAGGCCTTCATTTTTGAGACAGTTTACTGTGTCTGTAAAGCAGAGGAGGGCTGTAGTGGTACTATGGGCAGGTATGAAACCATGTTGAGTAGGTGACAGCACGTTGCTGTCTAGGAGATATTTTAGCACCTGGGTATGGATGCATTTTTCTAGGATTTTGGCCAGGGGGGAGAGTAAAGCAATGGTAAAGCAATGGGTCTGTAGTTATTAAGTTCAGTGGAGGTCCTACCTTTATGTATGGGTATAACATAGGATATTTTCCAGAGTTTGGGCACATAGTTTTCAACAACTGATCTGTTTGTGAGAGTGGTGATTGGGAAAGCAATAGCATCTGCTGTGAGTTTCAAGAAATAACTGAGGAGTAGGTTGGCTGCTGTTGATGAGGTTTTTAGTTTGGAGAGCATGTTTTTGATTGAAGTGGTGGAAACTGTTTTGAGGGTAAAGCTTGTATTAGTGTTATTTGTGTTGGGGGGGATAGTGAGGTAGGAACTGTCCTGTGATATGAAGGATAGAATTGAGTTCACAAAGCAGGAGTTGAATTGTGTTTCGATGTGAACTTTAGTGTCAGGGATGGTTGGTTTGGGGGTAACCTTTTGGGTGGGTTTTAGTAGCTGGTTTACATTTTTAAAAAGTTTTGGGGGGTTGTGTTGGTATTTAGTTTGTAATGTCGTGTAGTAGGATTTATTATCTAACCTAATGCATTTGGGGGTAGCCTTTTGGGTGGGTTTTAGTAGCTGGTTTACATTTTTCAAAAATTTTTGGGGGTTGTGTTGGTATTTAGTTTGTAATGTCATGTAGTAGGATTTGTTATCTAGCCTAATGCATGTTTTGCACGGTTGTGCAGTTCTTGGTACTTAGTTAGGCTTTGTGTTTCTTTGAATTTTTTTTATAGTAAAGCCAGGCAGTGTCTCTGGACTTGAAGATTTGTTTGGTTTCTTTACTGAGCCATGGGTTTGTAGAGGTTCTAACCTTGATTTTGCGCAATGGAGTGACAGTGTCTAGCTGTTGTAGAAGTGTTTTGTTGAAGTATGCTACAGCCTGGTCAAGTGAGAGGGTTTTTAGGGGGGTCCAGTCACAGTTGCAGGGTAAAGTATTGAGAACCTCAGGAGAAAATTTTTTTGTGTTTCTAGAGGATTTATAGTTAGTGGTTTTGCATATGTTTGTTATACTACGTATAAGGTATATTATGTTGTGGTCACTTAAGGTGTCTGGGAGACTGCCTGTGTGGGGGTACAATGTGGGGTTGTTAGTTAGGACTCAGTCAAGGATGGATTCCCTTTTAGATTTTTTTATCATATCTAGTTGGAATTTGAACTAGCTGCTGGTAGCCATGGAGATTTATTAGATTACTTGGTGGTTCTGATATACAGGTGAACCAATCTAGGTTGAAATTCCCCAGAAAAAGGGTTTCTTGTGAGTATGTGGAAGAACACCAGGATAAGAAGTCTTCAAGGCTAGCAGGAGTATTACAAGGTGGAATATAGATCACAATTTTGGTGATGACCTTTTTAGGGTGAAGTTGAAGTTGTGAGATATGTCCCAATTATTGAGGGAGGGGTAGGAGTTTGGTAATTGATGTACAGTTAAGTTGAACTTGTACAGTAAGGCAGTTCCACCCCCTTTACAAAGTGGACTGTCTTGTCTAATGATATTGTAGCCAGTAGGGAGAACTTCTGAGTTAGCTATGTTTTTATTTATCCAGGTTTCTGTTAAAGCAACTATGTCTGGGGTGTAGTGTGCTATTGTGGCCTGGAGTTCAGGTATTTTATTTTTGATACTTCTAATATTAATATTTAGCATTAAAAGATGGTTGGTTTTGCTGCTGTTGTTGATTTTCCCAGGGATGAAAATAGTGGGGGTGTTATGTTCTGACATTTGTGTTGGAGCAGTTTGTGTTGCACAGGATGGATTTGGGCCTGGGTTTGGGGTGGATATCCCCACTTATGGTGATCCTGGTGTTAAAATGGTGATACAGATGTTGGAGTTTGGTGATGAGTGTGAGAAAGTATTGTGTTTTTTCGGAGTAGGAATGAGAGCATATGTGTTTAGTTCTGAATTGGTCTGTTATGTAGTTCTTGAACATATGTGGGCAGATATTATTATAATGTGCGGTGTCTCTGTATGAGAGTGCATACTATAGTGTTGTGCTACTAAGTTTAGGGATATTGCTAGAGTGATAACTTGTGGAGTTATAAAGAATTATGAGAAGACAGACTAGACTTGGTTGAGTGATAGTCATGGTTATAAAGTTTAAGTTGGTTCTAGGTGGAGGTCTGGATAGGAATTATAGGGTTGCACTATATGTGGATGGGTATGTAGTGTGGGGTGATTTAATAATGCTTAGTGGGAATGAGAGTGGTTGGGCGCATTTTGTGGTGGAGCAAGTTAGTTTGGTGTAATGTGATCTGACTTGAGGAGCTGTGACTGGTGGAGGTAATGTGAGGTTGAGCTGTGGGTGTGGTTGTGATTACTATAAATGTAGAGGTAGTGGCTGTGGGACTGTGGGAGGGAATTGGGGGCAGGGCAGGGGAGTGGAGAGAACCCAAGCAATAACGAGGGCGAATGGAGCGGGGCAGAGCCCACAAAGCAGGAGTAATGGGCAGCAAAAAGTGTTAATTTACAAATCTGAACACTAAACAAATTCCTGAGGTCTAATGGCTTACCAGCAAGCAGAATTCAATTGCTGAAGAGCACTTGTGTCCTGGTGGGAGACTAGTAATTTAAAGATGGCTCCATGCTCAGCAGGATTCTAATATAGACTTAGTATTGGGGGAAGGGATAGCACAAGGGGTGTAAACCAGGTGGAATGCAAAGAAACCAGTGAAACCAGAGAGGCAATCAGTAGAAATCTATGAGTGAAGGCCTCAGAGGGGGTAAGTAATAATTCAAACTCGACCTGTAAAGTGAAGGAGAGAAGAGACATCAAAGTTTATTAAGCTTGGGAGTGTGTCTTCACATTGACTTGCTTATTAGTAGCCAGTTTGTGCACAGATTAGAGTAGGGAGATACATTAGCAATGAAGGGGAATGTATAGAGATGCAAATAAACAGGTAGGGCTCAAGTGATACAAACTAAGGCAGAAAGCACTGAGAGGGCTGCTTGATGGTTAATTTAATCACAGAGATCTGAATTAAATGTATACTGTCTATTGGACAGTTAGGATTACTGCACTAGTGGGGAGGGGGGCAGACACAAGGCTACAACAGTCAGTTTTATTAGCACGCTGAGAACTACTAAGAAATACTGCTAATGTAATAGCTTCACTCTCATAAAACAAACAAGTAGAATGCCTGGGTGGACTGACCCTGCTCTTGAGGCTCAAAATGTAGATCCTTGTTTAGTTTTGCAGTACTGATTCCTTCTTATAGTGTATGGGTGGGGTGGTAGCCGTAGACTGCAGGGCTGCTTGAGTGTGCTCTGAAGAGAGAGAGAGAAAAAAAAGAGAAGATGAAGTTAGTATAATGAGACAAATATAGGTTAAAGGAAGTAATGAGGAGATAAAAGCTTTTTATTAGGAAACTAATAACAGCAATCACTGTTCAGAACTATTCATAAATGGCATTATCCACTAATTGGCTTCTACAATTAATAACATGTAAAATTATTTGTCCTAACACACTAGATTATGACTATATTCTTTTTTCAAATATCTCTGGTGGATATTTGTATACTACAAAGAAGAATTACTACTTCAATTTTTATATCTCACATACCATTGTGTAATACATGACTGATTTTGTCTTTGCACATTCTGCCTAAAAATGTAAAACTATCCCAATTACTCAAAAATTTGAAATATTTGGCGTTAGTAAATAATAAACATTGTAGATGTCTTTCCAAACTAGCAGTCCATATAAAAAATATCATCAAAAAGAGGCAATAAACAAAAAAAAACTCCTGATATTGTTTATATTACCTTACAGAAGATTATCAAAGTACATGACCATAGTGGCACCCACTGGTACATTTTTAAGCTGTTATAAACACTATTTTTTAAATATAAAGAAGTTAGCATTTAAGATCTTGTCAATACAGGCAATGACCACTTAACCATAGTCAGAGAATATTCACTAGTTTAGCTGTAGCACTGCCCAGTTCCATGTTTGCTATTTCTTGGTCTGTTTTCTAATGCCTGAGCATCAACTTCAAGCCACTTTTGTTGGTGAAGTCTCTTCTCCACCCTTGTGTGAGGAGAGTGCTGTCTGGGTCCCATCTACTCAAGGGTGATTGGACTAGAGCTCAGAGAGAGCATTCTTATTGGCTAGTTTGAGTTAAAAAGTGTATTTTCTTGTTTTATTTAAGCCCCACATTTTCACCTGTTTGCGTGTAACACTCCATCGTGCATTGCCACATAGTGGTGGTTATCACTGGTGGTTACAGACGCAAACATTTTGTTTGTTAAATTTTCCCTTAGCACTTTGCTTGTGGCCCACCAGAGGTTTCTTGTGGCCCTACTGTACTGTCAGGTGGAACACCGAGCCTAGCCTCAGAGGTACCAACACACCTCTCACCCACTAGCCACTCTTAAGTGTGACTTCTTTTCCTGATCATATAAATTTACCTATCACTATGGATAGACAATTTCTCACAGTTTCTCCAGACAGCTTGGTCGACATGGACATCCCAAGGCAGGGCAACTCTCTCATGTTCACCAACAACCCTATACTCCTAGTACACACAAGCACAACATGTGAGAGATGCAACTATATTAAGAACCTTGAATCCATGCTCTCTCACACATCAGTCAGTACATATGGCAATGAGCGGGTTACCAGCATGCACACTTCACCTCCTACATCATCCAAACTAACATCACACATACCTAAACACCACAGACCTCAAAAACACAAACACAAGCATACTACACATAATACTTCTTCAGCAGAACAAATTACACATAATAGCAAATGCACCAGTGTCTCACCAGTCAAACCCTTAAGGCAAAACACAAAATCAATCATATCAGTCATAGGTGATTCCATTGAGAGAGACACCGATGTCCTTCTCACCATGCTGGATAAGCAAAAGGTCACAGACAGCTGTCTGTCAGGTGCCAGGATACGCCAAATCACACACACACTCAAGTCTCTCAACAACAGGTACTGTTATGACTCTGTCATAATCCATGTTGGTATGAATGACTTGAGATATACCTCTATGGACTATATGAAGAGAAACATGAATGAGCTTTTGGACTATGTGTCTCAAGCAGGTATGTCCCTAGCCTTAAGCAACATTTTACCTTCACCAAGGGTGATGCCTTAATACAAACAAAAAATGATTGACTTCAATAATTGGCTTAGCTTCTGGTGTCATTCTAAGGGGATCCACTATCTGTCAGCCTGGGACTACATGATCGACAGACCTCTATTCTTTGCCAGAGATGGTCTTCATCTGTCATCACTAGGATTTCAACTACTAGCTAAGGCTCTTGCCACCCCTATAGTGCCTTTTTTATGCAGTGTCTCAAGAAAAAAATTCCCCATGTAAAAACTCCATCTAAAAATAACTTCAAGGTTATGCTGCTAAATGCTAGGACTCTCAGCATGAAACTGCACTCACTGGAAGCTGTTCTCACCCTGGAAGACACAGACATTTGTGCAGTCACAGAGACCTGGTTCAAGGCTGTTGAGAGCACCCCAGCCATACCGGGTTACACCTCCTTCCACACGTTCAGACCTGAACCTGAAGGTGTGAAAACTAAAGGAGGCAGTGTATCAGTATTCATTAAAGATAAATACACTTCCAGATTGGTTAAACAGTATGACTCCCTGGAAACATTTCAGGTGCAATTAACCATTGGTAGGACACCTATTCAAGTCATTGCCAGCTACAGGACCTCCTCCATTAATCAGAACACCCACTCTGCCTATTTGGATCTACTTGAATTTATCAAGATACATCTAAACACCATGGTTTTAGATGACTTTACCTACCCATTCATTTACTGGATAAATTATTTGTGCTCAAACTCATTTGCCCAAAGGTTCCTCCACTTCATTAACTCCAATGTCCTGGACCAGCTGGTTGACACCCTTACAAGGGGTGCCAACATCCTGGATCTGGTGCTCATCAATATGGGAGACCACTGTAGCACCCCCACTGTGAGGTCCTCACTGGTGAGATCTGACCACAAATCGGTCTCATTAGAAGTAACTATCACACCTAACCCCACTACAGCAGCAGCTAAACTTTTAAGGGATGGTATAAATAGCTTCACTTCATCTCCTCCCTCAGATGGAACTGGCAGTTATGCCAAGCTCTACACCAAAGCTTTATACACACACCTGGATAACTGCATCGACTCGGCTGTACCTGATAGGACCAAAACAAGCTCCTCAAGGAAGAGCAAACCTGCCTGGTGGACAACTGCCATTAACAGTCTTTACGATAAAAGGAAGAAACTGCTGTCTAAGAGTAAGAGGGAGCGAGCCCTCCTAAACTGGAAACACTCTGTCCTCATCTTAAACAAACAAATAAGACTTCTTGCGAAGTCCTTCAAAGCAAACTATGAGTCCAAATTAGCTTTGTCAACAAAGGACAGCCACAAGGCAGTCTATGATTACATCTGCAACCTAAAAAGAAAGGCCCAGATTTGTGAAGAGTCAGTAGTTAATGATACCGTATATACTGAGCCTGTGGACATAGCCAATCTGATGGCTGACAGGTTCTGTGAAATCTTCACTCCCCTGTCCCTGCCACACTTACCCCATGACATGCCTACCACCTGTCTCCTACCTTGTATCTCTAAAGAGCAGGTTGTAAATACCCTCTCTAAGACCAAAATCACAGCATCTATGGGACTTGATAACATCCCAGGCTGCATTGGTTCCAACATGAATTAGCAAAACCATTGGGTACTCTTCTCAATCACAGTCTAAGCACCGGCTGCATACCATCTGAACAGAAAACAGCCACTGTTATTCCCTTGCACAAAGGTGGTGCTTCCACTGACCCTGGGAACTATAGACATATTAGCCTGACTAGCCTTATCTGCAAGGCCGTGGAGTGAATCATCATGGACCTTATTAACAAAGATATTTGTAATCTCCAAATACTTGACCCTACTTAGTTTGAATTTGTTAAAGGGAGAATATGCCTGTTAAACTTGGTTGACTTCTTCAAGACAGTCACCAAGGTCCTGGACAAGGGGAAATCTGTGCATACAGCCTACCTGGACTAAACTAAGGCATTTGACACTATCACCTGCTCCTACTATTTGTATAAGGATGAGATGCTATTTGTCACCATTGATGTGATTGATTTGTTTTCTTGTATACCCAAAGAGGAGGGGCTGAATGCATTTGCCAATAGTATTAGAAAGTATGCTGAGTTTGATTGGGACAAGGCATGTCTCATTATTGAAATGATGAGTTAAGTTTTGGAAAACAACTATATATATTATGAAGGAGAATATTTCAGGCGAACCAGGGGCGTAGCAATGGGGGCTGCTTGTGCACCCATTTTTGCGAACCTGGTTATGCTTGATTGGGAAGAAACCACTGTGTTCCAAAGTGAATATTTCAAACACATCAAATACTATTCTCGCTTCCTGGATGATATTTATATCTTATGGGATGGAAGTGAGAATATGTTGGCAAAATTCTTGGACTATATCAATCTCAGCAACGACTATTTGAAATTTACATATTCCAATAGCCAGGAAGGTATAGCCTACTTAGATAGTTTCATTTTTAAAGGTGACAAAGGATTATGGTCTAGAATATATAGGAAAAATACATTTTCAAACAGTTACTTGGAATATTCTAGCAATTATCCTAAAAAATTATTAACAAATATATACAAAGGACAGCTAATAAGAGCAGTGAAAGTCATACTGGTATAGAAACTAAATTCAGCAGAGCATGTGTTTTGGAATATGGTCCATATGTTTTTAAGATTAAAGGAATTTTGACAACCAATTAGATTATTATTTTAGCAGATCATGAAGTAGCAGACATTGTAGGGCCCCACCTCATTTTTGTTAACAAAATGGGACCTAATATAAAGAGATATTTGGAAAGTGGTCCCGTGTATAATAATCCTTCTCCTAAGCATACCTACAAATGTGGTAGTTGCAATTTGTGTTATACTATATATGAAGGAGAGGGTATAATACTAGATAACATCAATAGGTCCCATATTAGGTTTAGACAGGGAAATTGTAAGTCTAAACTAATTATATATTTAGCTAAATGTTCTGTGTGTTCAGGTTTTTACATAGGTAAAACCGAAAGGCAGTTTCACAAGCGTATTTATGCTCACATATACAGCATAAAAAAGAAAGATGAAAAAAACGCATTATACAGGCATATAAAAATGTGGGGGGACAAACACAATTTTAAGTTTGCAATTTTGGACATTATTATAATTGCCCCGGGGGGGTGATTATAAAGGTTTGCCATCTTAATAAGGAAATGTGGTGGCAACTGTACACTGATGCCTCTTCACCCCCAGGGCGCAATGATTGTATTTCTATTAAACCATTGTTGAATAAACTAAATCAGTATTAGCAACATTTGGATAGCTTGTAATAAAATTAAAGGAAAATATTTTTTATTAATTGATGTTAATAGATCGTTCTTTTAATTATATAATTTGGATAATGTAGGGTTTATTTATATGTCAAATACTGGATAGGCTTTGACTTTTACATCTGGTTGTTCAGGTTCATGCCACAAGGATCTGTACCTTTAAATAGCGACCTCTTTGGCGCCAAAATGTTTATTTAAACTGCAATAGTTTGTTTTTAAAAAATTAGTTCTGATGAAGCCCGTGTTTGTAACGGGTGAAAGCGCTTAACTTGTTCATCTGTCGGTTTTTAATAAATGTTGGATTTTATGGACAACTTGGTTTTTAATTAATTGTTATTCCAGAGGACAATTGTTTTTTACTTGGATATGTCCTGGCATCTCAAGACAGCATAGCTTTTGGCGTTTCTGTTTTGGTTTTTCCTGTTCTGTTGTATTTGCGAATGCCAAACCACCTTTACATATTCTTATATCATTAGATGGGTTGCTAACTGGCTCACTGATAGAACTCATATAGTCAAAATAGGGGAATCCACCTCCAACAGCAGACCTACAACCAGTGGTGTTCCACAGGGATCAGTTCTGGGACCTCTACTGTTTGGAATCTGTTTCTGAGAAGTACAAGCAAAAACTAAAGGTCTATGGCTGACAAAGTTTGCTGATGACTGCAAACTGGGAGCAGTCATAGAATCTACCAATTATGTCAACATCCTACAAGAGGGTCTTACACAAACAAATAATTGTTGACAAAATCATGGCCTTAAACTCAATGCACAAAGATTTATTACCATTCCTTTTGGTAAAAGCAGCATTCCTGCTAACTACCACATGAATAGCAACACCTTAAGTATGCACTTAGTGGTCACAGACCTGGACACACAGGTTGACAGCAACCTTACCTTTGACAACCATGTCTCCGCAGTGGTAAGAAGGGCATTCTATATTGCTGATCTCATAAATATGGGGATTGCCTCCAGAAAAAAAGAAGTTATTACTTCCCTGGGCAGTTCCCTCATCAGGCCAATAACTGAGTACAATGCCCCTTTTGGTATGTACCTTTCTAAGCACTTGCAGCAATTGGAGAAACCACAAAGGTTCCTCAGAAGGAAAATTGAAGGTCTTCACCATCTGTCCTATGGGGATCGTCTGAAATCACTGTCACTTTATTCTGTTTCATACAGACTACTCAGTGGTGATCTCTGCCTTGCATACAAGGCAATCTCTGACCCTGTGTTATTGGAAATATTTCATATCCAAAAGTCAAATGGTACACTGGTTACTCGCTCTAAAGACCTTAACCTGAAATGTGACATTAATAAAACCTGCTGGAGGGACAGATTTGTCGCCCAGATTTTACCACACCTTTGGAACAGACTACCATTTCATGTCAAACAGAGCACCTCACTGGCCCTCTTCAAATGCTGTCTGGATGATTGGATGGGTGACTGTAAATTCACCCTGGGGGTTTTACCTGTGTCCCTCTTGGACAGGGGCAATAGGTGCTGATCATGGAAATATGGGTAAGAATTTGGCTAGGCTTATAAGGGCCCTAGGGCCATTAGCTTAGTAACTTCCTATGATCCTATAAACATCTTGTAACAATATATATGAAACCAACTCCTTTGATGTGTTATTACAATAACTATGTTCAATGCTTTGACATCAGCAATTAACAACAAGTCATCATTATTGGCATTGCACTACCTATATATACGCCTCACACTGAATGGATCAATATCTTTTAGTAGCATATCAATAAAAATATATTCAAGATAAACTATGAACCTCAAGTAGATAGAAAGGCTAAAAAAGGTGGGTCTTCATCTCATTTTTGAACACTAACGATAACATCTATCCTAAAGCTGGAAACTGTAAAAAAGAATCTAAACAGTCATCAGAAATTTCCCCCCAAAATCACTGTGGCTATTAGCTTTATGAATAGCTCTATGATCTACTTGCTTATAAAGAAACATCTGGTAAAAATAGAAAGCTTTTCTTGTTACAATTATCAGAGTCCATCAATGTTATAGAATCCCCCCATCAACCTTTATGATGCCATATATCCAACCGTGTCAACCTCTATCACACCACAGACCTCACCTTAACCTCTATGGCATCATACAGCCCATTTATTGACATTTTTGGCACAGTAGATCCCACCTTATTGACCTTTTTGGCACAGTAGATCCCACCTTATTGACCATTATGGCACCATGCCCCGCCTTACCAACCTTTATAGCATGTAGAATAATGTCATCACTTAAAGTTGTAAGAGAGTTTGTTTCGGTCTTGGACTAACTAAAAAACTTGTGAGTACTTCCAGAACTTAATAAAGCCCTATGATTTTCCTACATATCCATTCAAATTGTTATCACTGGTTGTAAGGGGAGGATTATCATTACTGGATTGATTAACAATGATGAATCTGAAGTAGACATTGCGCCAGATTTGTTGAATAAAACCTTAGACGCCAACTTACAAGAAAAGTTCTTCATGTAAAATTTGTGTTCCAAAAACTTTGCTTTCAAACCTCTAAACAATTAAGGGAAGCCAGTATAGCAGTCTTTCTGGTTTATTCAATGTATCTTTGTTAATTGTTAATTTAAAAGAGAATTTCTTTGACTTTTTTTGTGAAAAGTACTGATAATGAAGAAATTGGATAATACATCATTCACACATGTAAAGGACGGGTAGTAATTCTTAAAAAGTGCAAGACATGGTGAAGACTATAATAGAGTGAATGTAATTAAAAACACATTGAAAAACAGGTACAGAAGTTTAAGACTAGAGTTTAAAATGGGTTCTAATCTCTGAAAATGCCTGAGTAGCATCTGATAATGACTGATCTAAGTGGCGACTTGATGGTATCAAAAGGCAGTCAATGAGTTCATGAGGAGCCTAGGTGTGGGGCAAAATGGAAGTATCAGTGAAGAGAGAAATCTAACATTGCATTGCATTATTAGCTAGCATCCATAAACCCACTCATTGAACTCAACTATAAAATGACATGGATAGTGTACGGTGGTCTAAAGGATTGCAAAAAAAAAAAAAAAGACCTCCTTAATGGTAAAAAGAAGGCCAGTGTGCATATAGTTAAAAGCATCAGCAGAATTACAATTATTTAGTTATGGTAAAACTGATCTGGAAAGAAATTTTAATTTTTAGAAAATTGTACACAAGAAATGTGTAAGATAATGCTTCTTCCTCAAAAAAGTATTAGACTGCTGGTATGGGAGAGGAATGATAAGGTTTAAGCAGGTCTATATTAGAACATCAAAGTTTCAGAACTTCAAATGTTCTAATATCAACCCCCTATTCAGTGAACGCTGAAAATAGCAAAGCTGCAGAACACCAAATTTCTTCCTAGGGAAGGAATTTGGTTGGCTGTTCCTGTGGCTTTGCTATTTTCAGCACTGTGATGGAAAGTTACGGGTCGGGATCAGGTAAGTGTGCCATTGTGTGTATGTGAGGGTTAGGGTGTGGGGTAGGTGAGTTAGGGTTAGGGCGCGGCTCAGGTAAGTGTGCGATTGTGTGGACTTGAGGGTTAGGGCAGGGTAGGTGAGTTAGGGTTAGGGCACGGGTGAGGTGAGTGTGCGATAGTGACGGACCTTAGGGTTAGGGTTTGGGTTAAGGTAAGTGGATAGCTAGTGGTGTATATACAGTTTAGTGTAGGGTTAGATGTAGGATTTTAGGTGCATGTGTGTGGATTGCTGTTTGTTTGGTGTGCTTGTGCTATGTGTATGTGTGTCAGAACAGCTAATTTTTTTCCCTGGGAAAAAAATTTGCTCTTCTGCATGTTCGATATTGCCAGCGTTTGCTGAATAGGGGTCGATATTAGAACATTCAATGTTTTAAAAAGTCGATGGTCTAATAAGCTTCTCCTCAGGTGGCAGATTGCAAGTGCATGTTGGGTATATGCTCCATTATAGACTCAAGAAGCAGACTGAAGATCACACAGATATGCTGTCTACAAGGGAGCAGGGCTTTGATTACATTGCATGTGGACACAGATATGTTAGTTACAAGGCCCACTGCATGCCACTTAGTTGCTACAAGGATCAATAGGGAACTGAGTGGACTAAGCAAAGATACCCCCCCCCCCCCCCCATGGCTGCCTGATTGTCAGCTCCTGTGATCATCTCTCACTTATTATGTGGTGGGGGAGGGTCAAGTGGTAGCAGTGAACTTGATAGTCCACATACAGTGGGTAGATAAAAAGGAGTAATAGGCTGCTGGAGCAGATATGTGGTATAAGCACGCATGACTTTCAATGTCTCATGAAAGAGAACATCCTGAGAGTGCAAAGGCACTGATACAACTATTTATTCTTCTGTTTATGTATCTGTCCATGCATGTTAACACTCTGTCTAGCAATTCATGCAGCTGTCTATCTAAACCACTGGTAAGCTAGGTTATAATGTTTGCCTGAGTTACTACAGTCAGTAAGGCTGGTGATCATTATGCTTTTTATGGACAGTTCCCCCAAACATGGCATTAGTACAGAGGGAAATTACAGTGCCAGAAATAATTCACCCACTGCTGAAGACCTCTGTTGCTGTTGCCCAACAAATCAGATGCATTGGTATGCATCCAGCAGCTGAAACTAGCTAAGAACTCACTATGATATCACTGTTCATCTGAAGCAATTAGGAATAAAAAAAGTGATATTCCAGAAGCTGAAAGTGAATGAAGCAGGAGAGTTTCCATGGATTTATACAACCCAGTTAACAACCCTCTTGACTTTGAGTGCAGCTGCAGATTGATGACCCAGACCAAGTCCTTGTTTAGGGAAAAATGTTCTGAGTAGACTGTGATGATGAAGACCTGGGGAACACTGTGTGTAATTATTGTGACTGTAAGGGAGTAGGCCTTGGGGCACTCTGTCATAAAATCAGAGTGATACTAGCTTTCAGAAAAAAAAAAAAACAGAAGTGAACACAGAGTAAAGCAAATAAAGGTTAATAGTGAATAATGCATTTTGCCTGGGTCAGATTGCCATTAGATACTACAGATGCACAGCAGACGCTGTGGATCCACCTACCCTCAATTCTTTAGCACACTCGTTGCAGACTTTGAATTCCACAGTGGGAAACCTGGTCCAGCTTATGGAGAGGCTGACCCAGCAAAAAGACACTTCGCAGGCTTCTCAGCCTAGAAGAATGAGTAACAACAATGTGGAGGGTGAGACGAGTATCAGTGGTATTACACCAGCCCAAAGGCAACATCATGGGAGCTCTAACCAATTGGGTATCGAAGATTTGCATTTTGCTTCAAACCCTGGGACTTCCAGGGGCAGAACTTTTTACAACGGAAGTAATTCACTCACTCACTTGCTTGAAGGCAACCGTGAGTGGTGCCCTGTACCTTCAGACAACAACAACAAATTTAATGGTTTGTTAAATGAACAGCTCAAACAATTTGAACTGCTTACTTTAGACTATCGCAAGCTTCAGCTTGAAAATAGCTATTTACGCAAATGTAAACGGAGGAAGCAGGTCCCCAAGGACCCTCGGTTGTGGAAATATCCAACGGGCTTGGTAAGGGACTCCGTATTACACGTGGAACTTGTACAGCTATTTAATAAACATGGATGTGCACTTTTGGATTGTTTAATGAGAGACAGTGATAGGAAAATGGTGAACCTATGTGTCAAAATTAAATGTTTAGATAACAATATTCAATTGGACTTACTGTTTGAGTCCAAGCAAACACAATATTTGAATATTTTTAAAAGTATTGATCAGTATGTAGTTGACTTAAAACATAAAGAAGATGGCAAGCTTAAAAGGGATGAGAGGGAATATGCTCAACATAGAGCATATCCACCCCCTCCTTTAGGTCAGAACAAGTCTACCAATTATACTAATGGGAATAATTTCACTTATAATAATGATGATGAAACTAATAATTTTTTTTGTCGGATGACAATAGTGAATTTAGCCCTGATTCTTTAGAATTCCCCCCTCTGAGGAGGTCTGAACGGCTGAGGAACCAGAGAGGTGGAACGAGTTACTACAGATACAATTACAGGGGGAGAGGGAAAATGTATTAACAGCAATAAGTGATGTGCATGTATTTAATGGAAGTGTTTTGAATGAGTCCTCTGTTCAGATTTTAAGTAACCTATGTGGTGATTTTAGTGTGTACAATTACAGTGATTTTATTTTTGACAAAGAGATTGCTGATGTGTTTGAAAAGGGTTTGTCCTTTGTTCCTTGTAAAGATGCAGTTCTGGATGATGTATTGATTAATTTAAAACTATACACTAGAAAGCTGAATTTTCATTTCTACTTCAAGGGCATGTCCTTGGGTGCCACTGATGTAGAAATGTGTAAAAGACCTTGTTTATTAAACCCCCCTCTTTGTCCTGTAGTTCAGACATTTGAAAAAATGTGTGAGAACGACATTCGTAAATTATTTAAGGAAAAAGATGTGTTATTGTGTGATGAAAACAACTTGAATTCACGTGAAATTAAATTGGTTCAGGACATTTGTGCCAATAAAGCAATTAGAGTAATGAAACCAGATAAGGGGGTGGGGGTTGGCTATTATGAACAGCAACTCATATTAATAAAATGTTTGGTATTTTGTATACAGATACATATTGTCAGATTAGTTTAAATTAAAAGAATATCCTATATAGGAAGATGGACATATTATTAGATGAACTTCTTTTAAATAGACAAATTACGATGGAAGAACAACATTTTATGGAGGTTAAGTGTCCAAAGATTCCGACAATATTTGGTATACCAAAACTCCATAAGGAATTAGCCACCCCCCCCCCTTAGACCAATAGTGGATGCAAAAGCATCCAAAACTTACTTTATTGCTAAATTTTTAGATACACAACTTAAAACTATTCTCAATGACTGTCAATGGATTGTTAAAGACTCATGGGATTTGTTGAGGAAAAATCAACAAGAACATGTATAATGATGGGTTGATTTTTGTTACAATAGATGTAAGGGATTTATTTTCTGTAATCCCTAAGACACAGGTATTGAGTGGTTTTACACCTATCTCTGTCAACATACACATTTCACATATGATCGTATTCTCACCATTAGAACTCTCATGGAATTAGTACTAGACACTAATATAATTGTTTTTGAAGAGCAGTTATTCAAACAATGCAAAGGGGTTGCTATGGGTGCCATTTGTGATCCTATTTTTGCTAATATTGTCCTAGCGTTTTGAGAAACAGAATTTATCTTCACTAGCCCTTTTGTCAAATATTGGAACTACTATGGACGTTATTTGGATGACATAGTAATGCTATAGAATGGCAGTGAGGAGGAATTGAATAAATTGAATAAATTCTTGGTTTTCATTAAAGATAGTACTGATTTTCTAGATTTTTCCCATACAATAACCTATGATGAGACAAATTATTTGGACATTACTATTAGCAAAAACAGAGTGGAGAATAGTTTTAAAACAACAATTTTTAGAAAACCCACCTATTCGAACACCCTTTTGCATTTTAGTAGTTTTCATCCATTGCACCAAAAAAAGGTCGCTGGTAAAAGGACAGGGGGTTAGACTTGCAAGGATGGTCTCTTATTATGAAGATTTTTCTACATCAAATTCAAGTTCTTAAAGGGATGCTTACAAGAAGAGGCTACCCCGATAGTTTTGTGGATGAAATTTTACAGGAGGTTGTCACCAATTTTGTTCCCATTACTTGGAAAAGGAGTTGTTTTACAGGAAGATGAGTCCAGGTCTGAGACTAATTTATTTAATAAATCAGCAATTTTTAAATATAATAAGCAGTTCATGGGCATCAATCAAATAATTCAACGTAACTGGAATTTGTTTGCCACTAGTAAAGATTACTTAGATTTAGTGGGGTCACTGCCTAATATTGTATACAAGAAGAATACCACATTTAAAAACATGCTTGAAAGATCACAGCAAATTTACCCACAAGTAGGTGGCATGTTTAAGTGTGTTTTTTGTCTCCAATGTCAGTATATTATAGAAGGCACTGAGATTCGTATACCCAATTATGGTAAACATATACACAAAATGAAATTTTCCTGCAGTAGTAAGGCAGTTGTTTATTTAGCCCTCTGTACCCAGTGTCCACGTTTCTATATAGGGAAGGCCATTAGTGCCCTTAGAAGTAGAGTTTACCAGCACTTTTATGACATTAAGAAACATGATTTGAAGAATGTTCTGGCAGTACATGTTATAAATAATGAGGGACATAGTTTTAAGTTTCCAGCATTAGAATAAGTAACATTGGATGATAGAGGTGGGCCATTGAATGACTATTTGAAATCTAGGGAATTAAAGTGGCAATTGAGAACCAATGCCACACAACAACCCAGTCTAAATAATAGTCTATCTATAAGTTCTGTCCTCAGACTAAAAACTGAAGGATACATGTAAATATATAAGTAAACACATGACTTACATTGTATTTTTTTAAGTTTTTTAAAGAATTTTAAAATAATTATGTTTCTATATGTAATTTAATGATTTTTGTAATTTAAACATATGAATTGTATAGTTGCACATGTTATTATGTACTACATGTATTTATTTATTTATGTGGTACTTGTATTTTGAGAGTTGTATTACTTTTAGTTAATTGTCAGTGATGCAATTCATCAATTATCTTAAGCAGGGGTAAGGATGTATATATAGGGTCAGTTTTTTGTAATTATTTCATTCTGAAGAAGTTTTTATTTAGAAAACGAAAGCGTTTAATAAACTACACTTTGTGGATTCTGGTGTGCTTCATCCTGTTTGTTTTTATATACTACAGATGTTGGGAATGACTCATTATAACACTGAAAGCCAACGTCTATATCATAGACAGTATGTTGTTGAAGACTAGACAGGTTTAATAAAGTACTTCAATGATGAACAGTGGATGTTACTGGAAACTTTTTCCTGTCAAAAAAATGTGCAGAAATGGACTGACAAAAGGAAGAAGGTGTTATGATCTGAGTATTTCAGACTAAACATTTTGAAAATAAATATTTGGATAGGAAAGTCTCATAAGTTTTAATAAGTAATGAAGCTTTTTTGACTGATTGCTGAGTGAATGTATTTCCAAAATGAACATCAGGGAAATGTGTGTGTATGTGTTAAAATTCACTGTCTGGAAGTTCAAGTGTTAAAAGAGAGGTTAAAATAGAAACCACATATGCACACACACACACACACACACACACACACACACACACACACACACACACACACACACACACACACGTCAGAAACAGTACAGTTGTATATAGAACAAATACTTTAACAATAAAGTTGAAGGGTAAACTGTCAACATAAATTATTTAGCATCACTACAGAAGCACTTCAGAAAATTAACTGAATAAATCATTTGTCTTCATTTTGAAGTATTTATTCTGGTTCCAAACAATTCAATGCAGTCTATACCTGGAAGGAGTTTGAGTTATGCCTAATGACATCTGCAGTCCTCAAACCAGAGAAGTAAAATCAAAGACTAATGGATGACCTCTGAAACTGATCACTGGAAAGGGCCTCTTTGCCCTGTAAATCTAATCTTATGACCTGCAGCTGCTTTTCTGAATAAACTTTCTAAAGAAAGACAGTAGCAGTAACCTGTAGAGTTAAAACCGTTACTTGCACATAGGTTAAATTAATGCACTTACTGTAATTTTTCAGTACAATACCTACTGGTTACTCTTCAAAATAAATGGATATTCTTGGCATACAGATGACTAGATAGTATGTATGTGCTGCATGTGGACATATGTATAGATATATTTCTATATGGATTCCAGCCCTTTGGTCTAACATTCAAAATATTGAATGTTAGCATTGCTTGGCAGAATGGACTGAATAGTCATATGATCACAGAATACCAACATTATTTAGAGGGAGGTTGAATTACAATGGGGATTGGAAATTTGCCTTTTTCTCACTGTTGTGATCTCAAAGTTGGTATATATAAGTAGTAGGGGGTTTGGAGGCACAGCCCCTCACATGATGGGTACAAGGGGGTTTCCCAGCCTGCAAAAATATGCTTTTTGTATTTTTTGTATTTGTAAAGGATCTTTTTAGATTCATTAATTTAGGTTCAGTTTTGCATGTTTTCAAGTCTAGATAGTGTGTGTGTGTGTGTGTGTGTGTGTGTGTGTGTGTGTGTGTGTGTGTGTGTGTGTCTCTGTGTGTGTGTGTGTGTGTGTGTGTGTGTGTGTGTGTGTAAATATATTTCTTTACATCACCTATGAACTTTGATTGACAGTGTATACATCGAACAAGTTAACTGTCGGTGACTATCATCTAAAAAAACAAAAAAAAACTTTGAAATAATATGATTGCAAATGTAAAAAAAATCCTTACATTTGCAGTCACAAACAACTATAAATTGTGGTTTATGTGGGGACTTCACACACTACACCCCAGTAATTAAATATACTAACATCGTGGTCACATAACTGCGGAGAAAGAAGATAAATTCTACAAGTATATTACAGTCAGACTGTTGCAGTTTTTTTGTAATATAATTTGACCACTGTAACTCTAGCTCATAGTGTGTGTGTTGTACCTTTAAAGCCACTGTAGTTCATGAGCACATATAAGTATTAAGCACATGCAAGCAGAGTGCTATTTTGTCAAAGAAGCTGGAGTGAAAGCATGTATGTGTTTAGCAGTTAGTCAGTTAGTTAGTTTGTTTAAGTTTTATGTTCCAGTCATCCATCCTGATGTGTTTGTGTGTAATAAACATCTTAAATAAACACCCAAGCCTCATTGTCTTATTTGAATAGACAAGATGAACAAAATAGTGTCAGAAAAGGATCTGAAGTCAAAACCATGAGGTGCGCAGTCATAATGGAGGAATATACAGCAGTGGCTCAAACAACTCTCACATGACTCACAAACAGGTCAGAAACAATTTCCATGTATTTAAACTCATGTAAAGATTTTTTACCTGATGAATATAAAACAAAGCATTCAGAATGTTCAAAACGAATTACTGAATAAACAAAATGTCTGCAACTGTGGCATATTGATAAAGGTACTCAAAATAACTTGAAAATGTTTTAAATAGTATACAAATCACATAAAATGTTTGGAAAAAGGAAAAGGACTATATTGTTTTGCACTGTACTACTTTTTCTCATTAACTAAAGCTATTCAAAGTATCCAAAGTGTACAAAGTGTTGGCAGTATGTGAAGTATTACAGCACAGTCTTTTCAAAGAGTACAGTCATTTCAAAGAGTCTGTTGTGCAGATGAATATTATTACACATACCTGGTGTGTGTTTGAACATAATTACAAGAGCCAGGTCTGTGCTGATGTTTAAACACAATTTGTTGTTATGGCAAAGGGGTTTCGCAGACCTGCTCCACTTGTATTTGATAACAATACTGCAGAAAATTGGGGAGAGTGTTTGAGCAAGAATATGATATTTTCATACAGGCTGCTTTTTCTGACAAAGACCCATGTATAAAAGCATTTATTCTCCTTAATCTAGCTGGTTCTGAATCCATTGAGAGAGAACGCTGATTTGTTTATGCACCTGCTGTGTTTGCAGGGGAGGCGGAAAACCACAATATTGTGGTACAGGCTTGAACGCAGGAAGAACCTGAGTGCTTAAAATGTAAATTTAGAGAAATGTGCCACCCTGGAACGAATATTACAATGGAAAGGCACATATTTTACATGAGAACAAAAACCTGGTGAAACTTTTGCAGCATATATAACTGACTTGAGAAATAAGGCAAAAACCTGCAGATGTGGTGATTTGAGAGATGAGTTGATAAAATACAGGCTTGTGTGTGATGTTAATAATGATGCAGTGAGAAATATTTTGCTTTGAGACAGTGATTTAACTTTAGGGAAAGCCATAGATATTGTCAGATATATGAGGTCACAGAAAAGCACACAAACTTGCTTACGAATGAAACAAACATGCTGGTAGCTTCTTCCAGCACAAATGTTGATAGTATTCAGCACGAGGTTAAGAGATATAAGCCAAAGGGTGTGGTTCCTACAATGAGACCTAGGGTACCTTTGGTAAAACCCAGGGCACACCCAGAAAAACCGAGGGGTGATTTTGCAAAACCCATAGTAACCTCATAGTCAACTGTTGTAATTGTGGTGGAAACCATTAGCCCAGATGAGAGAAGTGCTTAGCTTTTGGTCAGCAATGCCACAGATGTAAAAAGTGAAATCATTTCAGAAAGCTTTGTAAATCTAAAGAGGCACATTCTTTTATTGAGAGAGAGCACTCAAAGAAGCAAGTTGATCAAGTAGAAAGCTGTGACCCTACTTTTTATGTTGATGACGTGTCTGTGCTTGAGAGAAAGGTTAGTGTAGTAGATTTGTTCTCAAAGAGCAAAGTGCAATGTTATGTCAGCAGAAGTGTTTGCTAAAGTAAAAGCTGGTGAAAAACTTGATTTGGCAAAGTATGTGAAGCTTACTGCTTATGGCGGTGAAGCGATTCAAACTGAAGGCTTGGTACTGCTTTCATGCTATTCTGCTGGGTACACCCATGACTTGCAGTTATACTTAGTCAAAAGACACATGTAGTCATTGTTAGGCCTCAAGGACAGTTTGAAAATGGGTTTAATTTCATTTAATAAAGAAGTCCACCATGTAAGCATGAGTGACAGCAGTGCAGGCTTCACACAGAATATTTTTTCTGAATATGTTGATATTTTCAAAGATGAGCTAGGCAAACTTCCAGTTGTGTACACCATGAAGTCAGACCATGAGGTAAGCCCAGGTATTAGACCAGCATGTAAAGTTCCAGTAGCCATGCAGGGCAGAGTTAAAGCAGAAATAGACAGAATGGTGCAGCTAGGAGTAATGTGTCCAGTAGAAGAACCAACTGAATGGGTATCTTCCATGGTGGTAGCGCATAAGAAAAGTTCAGACAACATTTGAATATGTATTCACCTAACAGATTTGAACAAAGCACTGAAATGACCACATCATCCAATGTGAACAGTTGAAGAAGTCGCTACTGTGATGCCAAATACCACTGTTTTTTCTGTCTTAGATGCAAAAAGTTAATTTTGGCAAATTTTGCTAGATCAAAAATCTTCCTTGCTAACCACTTTCAGTACACTGTTTGGAAGGTACAGATTTTTGAGAATGCCATTTGAGATAAATTCTGCCACTGAAGTCTTCCAACATGCTATAGAGCAATTTTTTTCTGGCTACCTCTGTGCTATTATAGTAGATGATATTCTTGTCGGTGGCAATGGTGAACTCGAACATGATAGAAACTTCAGGAAAGTTCTAGAACATGCTAGTGAGGTGAATCTTATACTGAATTATCATAAATATAAATTCAGGCTGAAAGAAGTTACTTATGTGGGTCATTTGTTTACCAGTTCAGGCTTACGACCAGATCCAACCAGTTCTTGAGATGCCAGCTCCAGACAATGCCATCTCCTTACAATGTTTTCTTGGCATGGTCAACTATTTAGGCAAGCTCATTCTGGCTTTGAGTGAGCTTTCAGCACCGCTATAAGAGCTGACATGCAAAAATGTAACTTGGTCCTGGTTGGAACAACACCAAAGAGCATTTGATGTCCTGAAATAGAAAATTGCCAGTCCACCTCCTTTGAGATATTATGATGTTCACAAACCAGGAACTCTTTTCTGTTAAGCTTCTAAATTTGATCTTGGTGCAGTCATTCTTCAAGATGGCAGACGAGTAGCCTATGCGTCTAGAACTCTAAGCCAAACTGAAATGCAGTACGCACAAATTGAAAAAGAGCTTTTGGCAATAGCATTTGCTTGTTCGAAGTTCAGTGATTATATTTATGGTCGACCTATCCAAATTGAGACTGACCACCAACCTCTAGTTACTATTTGCAGAAAACCAATGCAAATATCCTACTAGACTGCAACACATGATGCTAAAATTGCAAAAGCACAATTTCAACATTGCTTACATAAAAGTCAAACTTCTCTGTCTTGCTGATACTTTATCCCAATTGCCCAGCCAAACCACTGAACAGTATTGCAATGAGAAAACATTTTGAAGTCATGGAAGGAAGAAATTTTTCTTCCACATGTCTTGACGAGCTCAAAAATCACACAGCTTTAGATCCAATTCTCCAGAAGCTTAACCATTTTATTAGTCAGAGATGGCCTGCAAAACAGTCTTGTTTACCACTAGATGTTTAGCAAGATTGTCCTTATAGAGATGAGATTTTGATGGAAGATGGCATCATCATGAAAGGTCCAAAAGGGGTAATTCCAAAATCCTTGCAACAAGAGTACATTAAAATCTTGCATTGAGATCACCCGGGAACTGATGCTACCAAAAGAAGGGCAAGAGGAGTAGTATTTTGGCCTTCTATGCCAAAAGATACTGAGAAGGAAATCTCAGCTTGTTCTGTCTGTAATAGTACAAAATTGCACCAACAAAAAGAACCACTTCACCTAAACCAGATTCCTGAACTACCTTGGTTGACAGTAGCTACTGATATTTTTGAGTGGAATGGTCAAAGTTATTTGGTATTAGTAGAATCTTATTCAAACTGGATCATGATTGATTTACTTCCTAACCTAACATCCAGTACTATCCTTATGAAATTGAAGAGACATTTTTCTGTTCATGGTAGTCTGCACAAAGTCTTTTCTGACAAGGGTGCACAGGTTACAAGTCAGCGGTTCAAGAGATTTTCTGAGACATGGAACTCTGTTCATGTTACTAGTAGTTATGAGTATCCCCACTCTAATGGCTTGGCTAAAAGTGCAGTTCAAAGTGCAAAATGGTTTTCTCAGTTTGCTTAATCTCAGAAACATTCCTCGTGATAATCTTCTCGGTTCACATGCTCAGAGACTTATGTCAAGACAAACCAAAACTACACTACCAATCAGTAAAAATTTGTTGATTCCAAGTGCTAAAAACAACAAAGCAGTAAAAGCCCAACTCATGAAAAAGCTTTTGCTACAGAACTTTCATTATGAGAAAACCAGCAAACCTCTCAAACCATTAAAAGAAGGAGAGATAGTGAGGATGCAGACAGCAAAAGGTTTGATCAAGTAGGACTTGTGAAACATCTATGTGAGGAGCCAAGATCGTATATCATTAAGTCACAAGGAATGGAATGTAGGCAGAATTGGAAACACTTACGGCGGTGTCCAAGACAGTGTTACAGCATCTTATCTGTAATGGAGACTCTAATTCTCAGAGCATGATATAAAATTTTCCTGTTTCAGAGAATAATTGATCTTCTGTTCCCATTCCTGAAGGTATCCCTGAAGTTCCTGATAAAGATCATTCCCCAGTAACTGTCCCTGTTGCTAAACCTAGTACCAATTATTATATTATGAGGTCATATATATATATATATATATATATATATATATATATATATATATAGTTGAGTGTGTTTGATCGTCGTATGTTCTTTAAATCAAACATTGTTCAGGATGATCATTTTAATGAAATGCTGGTTCATCACAGCACGCTGGCATTTGTTTTGCAAGATTTCCATACAATGGGAGTAGGATTTTTCCTTTACCCACTCTTTTGCAATCTTGGAGTTGGAATATATATATATATATATATATATATATATATATATATATATATATATCAGGATGTGATGGGAACAGGAGGCCATGCCACCCCTGTATAAAACATTGCTTTGTTCTTTTTAGCTTAATTGAATTTAGACCTGTTGTGGTCACAGTGGTGTATACTAATTTAGTGAGTCACCAAGTCAGCGGTGTAGTGAAATATTATATATATATATATATATATATATATATAATGGTATATATAGTTCTTAGTATGAAGGTATCCCTGAAGTTCCTGATAAAGAGCATTCCCCAGTAACTGTCCCTGTTGCTAAACCTAGTACCAATTATTATATTATGAGGTCATAGATATATATATATATATATATATATATATATAAAGTTGAGTGTGTTTGATCGTCGTATGTTCTTTAAATCAAACATTGTTCAGGATGATCATTTTAATGAAATGCTGGTTCATCACAGCACGTTGGCATTTGTTTTGCAAGATTTCCATACAATGGGAGTAGGATTTTTCCTTTTCCCACTCTTTTGCAATCTTGGAGTTGGAATATATATACATATATATATATCAGGATGTGATGGGAACAGGAGGCCATGCCACCCCTGTATAAAACATTGCTTTGTTCTTTTTAGCTTAATTGAATTTAGACCTGTTGTGGTCACAGTGGTGTATACTAATTTAGTGAGTCACCAAGTCAGCGGTGTAGTGAAATATTATATATATATATATATATATATATATATATATATATATATATATATATAGTTCTTAGTATGAAGACAGAATCATTTTCAACAGAAAAAGTTTGTTTTCCAGGACTACTACGAAGTAAACATAGAAAATAATCCCAATTAGGGATATAAAGCAGAATGTAATACAATTCAGTATCATCTGCATTTTTCTGTGCAGAGGGTAAAACCTTATCAAGAAACTAAAAAAAAGAAGCTTCAAAGTATAACCAAGGTCCCACCCTCCAATACCATCAGGCCGACATAAAGATGGATGCAATGATACAACCAGCTTATCTTATTTCCTTTGATGCAAATAACTGCATGTGTTCAAGACATCAGAGAATACAGTGGATATAAAAAGTGTACACACACCTGTTAAAATGCCAGGTTTTTGTGATATAAAAAAATGAGACCACAATAAATAATCTCAAAACTTTCCCACCTTTAATGTGACCTATAACCTGTACAATTCAATTGAAAAACAACAAATTTGTTAGGGGAAAAATATAAAAAATGTACAATGTGCTGGTTGCATATGTGTGCACACCCTTAAACTAATACTTTGTTGTGCATACACACCCTTAAACTAATACTTTGTTGTGGGTACACACCCTTAAACTAATACTTTGTTGAAGCACCTTTTGATTTAATTACAGTATTCAGTCTTCTTGTGTACACACCTGCCATCAATTAAAGAGACTCTGATTAACCCCAAATAAAGTTCAGCTGTCCTAGTAGGATTTTCCTGACATTTACTCAGATGCCTGCTACAGCAAAAGCCATGGATTGCAGAGAGCTTACAAAGCATCAAAGGGATCTCATTGTTGAAAGGTATCAGTCAGGAGAGGGGTACAAATCAATTTCCACAGCATTAGATATACCATGGAATACAGTGAAGACAGTCATCAAAAAGTGGAGAAAATATGGGACAGCAGTGATGTTGCAAAGAAGTGGACGTCTCTCCAAAATTGATGAAAAGACAAGATGAAAACTGGTCAGAGAGGCTGCCAAGAGACCTACAGCAACACTGAAGGAGCTGCAAGAATTTCTGAGAAGTACTGGTTGTGTACTACATGTGACAATAATCTCCTGTATTGTCCATATGTCTGGACTGTGGGGCAGGGTTGCAAGACGGAAGCCTTTTCTTACGCAGAAAAACATCCAGGCCCATCTAAAAGTTGCAAAACAATACATCAAGTTTCTCAAAAGCATGTGGGAAAATATGTTATGGTCTGATGAGATCAAGGTTGAACGTTTTTGGCCACAATTTCAAAAGGTACGTTTGGCACAAAAACAGCAATTCACATCACCAAAAGAACACCATCCCCATGGTGAAGCATGGTGGTGGCAGTATCATACTTTGGAGTTGCTTTTCTTCAGATGGAACTAGGGCTTTAGTCAAGGTGGAGGGAATTATGAACAGTTCCAAATACCAGTCACATTTGGCCCAAAACCTTCAGGTATCTGCTAGAAAGCTGAAGATGAAGAGGAATTTTGCCTTTCAACATGACAATGACCCCAAGCATACATCCAAATCAACAAAAGAATGGCTTCACCAGAAGAAAATTAAAGTTTTGGAATGGCCCAGCCAGAGCCCAGACCTAAACTGAATAGAAAATCATTGGGGTGACTTGAAGATGGCTGTGTACAAGAGATGCCCTCGCAATCTGACAGATTTGGAGTGCTTTTGCAAGGAAGAGTGGGCAAATATTGGCAAGTCAAGATGTGCCATGCTGATAGACTCATAGCCAAGAAGACTTAATGATGTAATTAAATCAAAAGGTGTTTCAACAAAGTATTAGCTTAAGGGTGTGCACACTTATGCAACCAGCTTATTGTATGTTTTTTATTTTTTATATTGTTCCCCTAATAGATTTGTTTGTTTTTCAATTGAATTGTACAGGTTATAGGTCACATTAAAGGTGGGAAAAGTTTTGAAATGATTTATTGTGGTCTCATTTTTTTTATATCACAAAAACCTGGAATTTTAACAGGGTGTACACTTTTTATATCCACTGTATATGCTGAAATGGGGCACGGTTATGAGCTACAAACCACAGACCTGTTATTTGTTTTGATTTCATCAGTTTTTAGAAGTTCATCCTTTAACAACTTCTCTTATTTTATGGCAGTCAGAGAAATTTTGCACTTTCTGCATGATGGTGTCCTTTGTCTCATTGACTTGGATTCATTTAAATGTCACTGCAAATTATCATTTTATACCTGGCAGAAGAAAACTGTTCACACACAGCCTGGGATATTGTCACTGATTATTGTGCCTAAAGAGGGTATATCCATGCAGAAACTGCCAAGTGCATTAAGAATTGGATCAGCCTCTTAGCATAGGCCAAAATGTGCTTTTCCTGGCATTAAAGTACTCTTGGATTTAACAAGAGGTGTGTGGGGATTACTTACTTCTGTGGAATTTATACATTAAGATAATGCAGAACCTCATCTGATTGACAACTCTGGGGCAGGAAAGTATTGTGTATACGAAATGCAATCAGTATTGTTACACTAGCATGAATGCAACACACTGAGTAGAATTATGCTATTATACGCTTACATGATACGCAAAGTGCAAGAGTAGTTTAACACAATATAATTCAACAAGTAAAACCTACAGCATCTGTGAAAAACAGTTCTGGCTCGTCTATGTGTTGATAATGTTTCTTTTAATATTCTGCTATGGGCAATCCTACGTTTCAGGCTGAAAACTTTTCTTTTGCTACAGATAATGAAAATCTGTCGTAAAATGACTGAGCTGCTCTGGCATGTTTTATGACATGCTATGTTATATGCAGGAGCATACTGTCATTTAGATCTTCGTAATGTTACTTCACTGTACTCAGCTGATGCTACAACTAAGCATGCTGACAAAATTCTTCAAAATGGTACATTTGCACATAAAGACAATACTCAGAACAGGATGTAATGATGGAACTGGTGAAGACTGTGCCACGAAATAGCAGTATAGGTTATAAAGATTGTTTTATTAACAGAAAACAATGGCATGTCTTATGAAGCATACTGTCAGAGCTTTGTGGGATGCCTGGCCATACCTTTTATTTTCACTACTCCATAGTAGTTTATTTAATTACGATTAAAGGTATGTGTACATTAATCAAAAACTGTACAGAGGTAAGAAAGGGAATTTACTCTTAAAAATCTACTGGGTTAGATTTTTAAATTCAAATAATAAATATCTCTAAAATTCCTATTTTTACTGTTCTTGTCCTTAGTTTTTTTTTTCTTTTACTTTTATGTTTTAGTTCCATGTCAGGAGCATGAAAACCGTGTCAGAAAAAAAACTGTGTTAATCGAAAATAATGCTACTAACACAGATTCTGAAATTAACATATTTTTCTGTGAGTGCAAGCTGCCACAGTCCATCTGTACCCCCAGACTTAATGCATTTACCTCTAATGTCAATGCATTGCCAGGCAAGGACAAACACTGACCACAGTAACCTCAGACAAGGAAGCTACACTTCGGTTAAGTGCATATCCTGAAGTATTTTCCTTTCTTGCTTCTCTCTGGGCACTGGACAGTTTATTAAATAGTTTCATGGAACAAATGGAAAGTTCTATAAAAACATTGCTTATGCTCTGCTGTTGCAGCTGCAGTAATGCAATGAGCTTTAAGCCCACATCACTGTCACCCCTTAATAGTAAGCAGCACCACTAAAATCACATCTGCGTAATTGTCTCATTACCTGTAAAAGTACAATTACTAAGCGGCACTGCCATAATAAAGTAAGATAATTAAGGTGTACTATTATAACATTGTGCGGGCTCCCTAGTGAAATGTTGGCACTCAAAATGCTGAGTGTAGAGAAGCCAAAAAAAGATGAAAACCCAGATAAGAGCAAATCTCAAAAAGCATTGCTCTTCTACTTTAAACTTCTTTTTGCAGGGGTGGCAAGCCCACCCTGTACCTACACACCCCCTGAACTAATATATACCAACTCCAAGATCACCATACCTCGGAGAAAGGGAAATATTCTAAGAAATTGTATCTCAGACTTAGCATATGTAAGTCCATTATTTTTGTCATTCAGTCTCCACTTTTAAAGACTTGCTTTAGGGGGTCTGCCATTTCAAATGGTTACCTATCAGGCCTATATTCTATGACAGCTTTACCAGCTTAGTTAAGCTTTTTGATAGGAATGGGAGCAGCCTTGTTCCCCTATTGGATATCTATCAATCCAATAGGGCTTATAGTTATGCAGGAGCAGCAGTATTACTACATGTTTCAGCTGAAATTTCTGCACCAAAACCACACTTTATGTTGATGATAGAATAAAACCAGCATTTCCTAGATAAAACAGACAAATACAATTTTTGTAAGTTAAATCACAAAGATTCTGCAGACCATTTGAACAATGTTATCAGTAATCAGTGCAATCACAGCAGATGTCAGTGGTCAGATTAAATGATTGATAGACTGATATTGAATACAAAGGCAAAACTTGCTTAAGAGAACAGAACTGAAATATAAAGTAAATATAAAACAAAAGTATGGAACTCAGATCTCTAACCAACCCGGTAGTTAATATGTCAGGAACTGGACCTATGTTTTTTCAATTTGCTATCACTGTTTCAAATCATATAATAATAATCATAGTAACAGTAACAATAACAATAATAGGGGCGGCCGCGGTGGTGCAGTGGTTAGCGTTGCCGGCTCACAGCAAGAGGTTCTCCGGTTCGATCCTCGGCTGGGGTGCCTTCTGTGTAGAGTCTGCATGTCCTTCCTGTGGTCGTGTGGGTTTCCTCTGTGTGCTCTGGTTTCCTCCCACATCCCAAAGACATGCTGTAGGTGGATTGGACACTCAAAATTGGCCCTAGGTGTGAGTGTGTGCATGTGTGTGCCTTCTGTGGAAGGTTGGGCACTGGGCTGCCAACTCAACACTGTAAAAACTCCACTGCCAATCATGAGCAGACAGGTGATCCGCTGTGGCGACCCCTAACCGGGAAAAGCCGAAAGAAGAAGAAGAAATAACAATAATAAGCATTTGTGAAGGTACTGGTCTTAAGAGTAATGACAAATAAGTAGCACCACCTTGGGCTAATGCCACTGCAAGCCACGCCCAAGTTGACTTCACACTGTAAAGCTGTAGAACAAAACCACAACTTCTGGTTTCCATTGATTTCATATGACTCACTCTTAACATAATACCCTTCGGTGCTGTCTTACCAACAATAACTGTAACTTGGCTAAATTACTTTGTATTCATATTCACATGTAAATTTATAGGAGGGCTAATAATATATTTTCAGTTCTAATACCCCTTTCTTCTTTTAGTGACAAAATGCTGGTACTACCACAACTACTACTTTGTCATGCACAAAGCACAACTATACTTTTAGCTTAAGGAAGCTACAGCAGATTGGCCACAAGGATAACTGTAATCTTTCTACTTCTGAGTTGCAAATAACTAACAGACATCAGCACACTGATTCTCAAAGAAAGCAAGCTATTGCTCTTCTGTGATCTACAGGACACTTTCTGGAGAAAGCATGAAGTCCAACTGACTGACTGACTGTTAACTTAAACCCTGACCCTGACCATAATTAACTAAAACAACTTCCATGGGGTATCTTGGATTGAAACAACAGATTTCAACTCTTTCTGTATTAGGTAAATAAGATCTGATGTTACTTTTACTACTGGGTTAGATTTTTAAATTCAAATAATTTATCCTAAAGAAAACAATGAAAGTTCCAATCCCAAATAAGGGAGCATACACATTGGCATGAAGTGAGCACTGCAAATGTGTTTATAAGCATGAATTGTCATTTCCAATGCTCTGCTGCATTTTTATATAAAATAGTTTTGTTCTTTCTTGCATCATTACTATGACAAAAATGTTATACACTTGTTATATTTCACTTCTACACTGCATCTTTACTGAATAAATAACAGCAGTGTTTATACATCATTTTACTATTCCCATTTTTAAGACTCAAGTAACTTTTCTTGGGACAAACCCCAAGAAAAAAATCTTAGTTGAAGATTTATTGCTGTAGTTGCACTATCCATTGTCATTCCCTAACAAACTGTCTGCATTAGCATTACTTGTATCCCCTCAGAAAGGGATTGTCATGGTGTAGGACAATACCACCAAGCTCTATTGGGTAGTTAACTGTTATGACCACTGCCCTGTTTAACCATTTTAAGTAATTGTGATATGTAACTATTCTGGATTTTCTATCAAATAGGTAGAGTTAAAGATGTTGAAGAGACCACAGTCTGCTAAAACCTTCCTTTTTATGCTGGTGTATGATTCTTCCTGTGGCTGATGTCTGCTGCTGAGATAGATCACTTACTGCTCTATATCCTCATTAGTGATATTGCTAACTACAGCCTCTAGGCCATGAATTGAAGCATCCACCTGCACAATAAATTTTTGGTTGTGATCAATGATGTCTAATACCCAGGGTTCATCCAAGGCTTCTTGTACTTCTGGAATGCTTGCTCACATGCCAGGGGACAGAAAAGTATATCTGTTTTTTTGGGTAAGGTATATAAGCAGAGTGGCTAATAGCTGTAGTGAGATACAAACTTCCTGTAATATCATGCTGTCACTTTGAATGACTTCAACAACTTTTTCATAACAGGGATAAGTCATGTATGAATAACATCTAAGATGGAAGGCTGTGGCCAGGTATAGCTACTTCTGAGCTGTTGTCAAAGATGACATTTTTCTCATGTGCACCTGTCATTTTTCCCAAAATGATTACCTTTGCTCTGTTTGTCTACTCAGCACCTTGCTAATATGTTGAACATCTTCATGTCACTACTAACTTCAGACTAGTTCTAGATTGCAATTCCATCAGTATAAACAAGGACATAGTCTTCAGCTCCTCCCAGGATGCAATCAACCAGTCTCTAGAAACTACCTGGTACATTTTTCTTCTCATAAGGCATTTTGGTAAACTTGTGTAACTCAAAAGGGTATATATGCTGAACTTTCCCTTACTGCAGATGGCAAGTGTAATTGCAAATAACCCATAGGTCAGCAGCACGTGAACACAGCTGGTCTAAGACTTCATTTGTCTTAGGCATGGCGTAAACATTTCACTGAGGTTAAATGTTCTGTTTCCTGTAGTCTATAAAGAATATTATGCCCTCATCTTTCTTTGGCAGCAGTTCTAGCGGTGAATTTCAGGACTTGTTGGACTACTGGATTCTGTCTACATCCAATATCTCCTGAATTTCCTTACACAAAAAAAAAAAATAAAAATAAAAAAAATAGCCTGGCATGTAGAAATTAGTACTGAATAAAACCAAAACCTGTAAACAATGTAAAAACACCAGGAGATGAAATTACTAAATTTATTTAAACAATGTTAAGCGTTTTCATCTTGTACATAAAATACTTCATCAGAACACTAAAAAGCACTCAGTGCCTGTGCCTTTGTATTATACTATCACTTCAAAACCCATGTGATACGATTTGTCTAATCACAGTGTAAACCAATTTAAGGGTCTTCCCAACCAAATTAGACTCTTAACGTTTAATGAATACCATCAAAAATGGTTCCACTTCAAAACATTGAAATTCCAAAACATCGAATGTCATATGGTCGAGACCATATCATCGATATTTTGGAACATCGAAGCTTTCAAGTGAAACCAAAAAAAAAAAAACTTTTAAAACAAGTGTATGCAGGGGGACAAGCCCCCCTGCACCCCCCATGTGGGGGGCTGTGCCCCACCCCCTACTTTAATATATCAACTCTGAGATCGCACTACAGTGGAATAAAGGGAAATCTCCATTTTAGCGCTATATGCAGAAGTGCTAAACGGGAGATTTCCCGTACCCTGTCTGCAGTGCCATCACAGAGATGGCACATTGACAGACACAGTGTGCAGGACACCTTGCTGCCCTGCAGAAACACTAGCCTTTTCCCTTTTTTGCTTCCCTTTTTTTTCCCCTTGACAACATCGATGTTATAAACACTCAATGATATGGTCTCAACCATATGAACTTCAATGTTTTAGAATTTCGATGTTTTCAAGGGGAACCTCAAAAATACATACCAAGTAAAAATAGTAATGAATAAAATTTATAGAACTCATCAAATAACTCACTGAAGCAAATAAATAAATACTTATGTTAGGGATATTTAAATGAATACCTCTAAGTCACAGCTTAGCTGCTTGTGTTTTTAAGATGCTCACAATAGAAATACTATTGTTTATAACCAGGGAGAAACAGCATCCAACTTCAATTGCCAATAGAGTTCTTGCTACTCTAACCTGGTCTCCCAGGCTCCTCCCATAGTATTAAAAGATGTAAAGTTGTTCTATCTTGCTGTTCATTCTTACTGATGGGTTTGGAGCCAATCCTCAGCTCCAACAAGGCCAACTGCAAAAGCTCAAGGTCTTCAACCAGCTCGAGGCCAACTCCCTCTCCCATGATGCACCCTGATCTTCCCCCAGATCTGATTTGCTACTGCAACTTGATCGGACGTTCACCAGCTCTAGCCAGTGAATAACTTTATTTTTTTCATAAATAACTGTTAAAATAGCTTAGTTTATTACTTAGTGATTTAGCTAGATAGTTTAGAGTGTTTTTAGGCCTTTTTTTTCTTTTTATCTTAGAATTATATTGAGAGTGTGTTTGTATTATATTACAGCCCTTCTTTTTCACAGGCCACACAGTTAACTTATACTAATATTAAAAATTAGATGTTAGTGGCCATGTTTTAAGGCCCTTTTTGTCTCCATACCTATAGCATTACATTGTGTGTGTGTTATCTGTTAAATTATAGCCCTTCTTTTTTTTACAGGGTAAATAGTTCCTCTTAGCTAAAACATTTAGATTAATAGCTAATTCTCTCAGAGCCTTTTTTTTCTCAAGGCTTTAATAGCTGTTTAGTGTGGATATTACTGTTAGAGCCCTCTTATTTACAGGGCATTTTTGTTGTGAATTAGTATTTGCCTTTTGTACTTTTGAATATGTCTCAGCAGGAGAAGGAAAAAGCCAAGTCTGGCTTCAAAAAATGCCCAAGATGTGGGCAAAAGATGTCTATAACTAATGGACATACCAAATGTGTCTACTGTTTGGGTGAGGTACACCTGCAGGTAAGCTGTGCTATATGCCACTCCTTTAACTCCAGAGTGTTGCATGAGAGGAAAAGACAACTCATGGATAAAGGTCTGTTAAAATCCTCTTTCCAAGAGTCACTGGATAAGTCAGACAAGCACTCCAAAAAGACTTCGGAACCAACAGAGTCCATCTACTTCAAAATCAGCTTCTAGTAAAGCTTCAACATCAGTTCCACAGCCTTCAGAACCAACTGTCATTATGGTTAGGAGCTGGTCTTTGACCTCGGAGCCGGTATCTCCTATGATAAAGTTTCCCATTTTACAATCGGTGGTTTTGTCACATTCTTCACGGGCCTCAAGTAGACTGTCTGATTTGTATGTGCACCGCGTGGTGAAGAAGCTTCTACAGATACCAGCGCTGGCAAAAATTTTATTGGCACCGACCCCGGGGGCTTTGGAGCCGACCTTAGTTCCTCCAACATCTTCTGTTCCTCTTCCGATCTGCATGGAAGTTTTGGAGCTGGAGAGGGCAGAACTGATGATGGTGGAACCCTTGGGACTGACACCTACTCTAGGTTTTTCTGTCTCAACTACCCTGATGTCCTTGGTGCTGACCAAAGGATCTCAGAGCCGACACTCACCGGTCGGGTCCGGGGAGGATAGTAGGACTGAATTTGGTGCCAACTTTACCTCTCGGAGCTTTGGCTCGAGTGAGTTTGGTCCCGACCTCTGGCTCGGAGCCCTCTGTACTGGTGCAGACAGTTTCCATTGAATCTTCAGATCGAAGGGATTCCTCTCATTGGGACCGAGGGGCTTTTGAGGCTATGAGGAGGGCTTTGTCCACCCTGACAACCACTCCATCAGTCCGGGCAGCTCCCTCCCTGAAAGCACCAGTGTATGCCCCTTCATCACATGCTCCATTGAAGCATAGAGATCCTGAGCCTCAGGAAGCTCCATTGGGTCAGCTATGTTCTTCTGAGACCTCTTCAGAAGTTCCCACTGAAGAAGTACCTAGGAAGAGACTTTGCAAGAGGAGGCATCTGGACTCCCCACAGGAGTCAGTCACTTTGGATACTGACTTGGATGAATCAGAAGGGTCCAAATGGTCCCCCTCAGAAGATATCTCCTTTGCAGATATCTTAGAAATTCTTAAACAGAGGGGTGGCTGGAAATTACTTCATCCTTTTGATGATGAGTCAGTCCTCTTGAAGGCTTTTGGGTCTCAACCCTCCACCTCTTGGGTGTCTCCACCCTTTGATGAGTTGCTAGAATTACTCACTCGAAGGGCATGGGAGTCCTCAGACACCACGGAGCCTGTACCCAGGAGGCCAAATAAATTTATAACTAGCCCTCAAGATAGACCTTATCTTACTAAAGGAATACCTGTTGATGCTATGGTGGTGGCAGCAGCCATCAAGAAGGAATTATCAGAGTCTTCTTCATCTGTTCATCCTCCTAATAGAGAATCCAGGATTATGGACAGATACGGGAAGCATATGTTTAGTTGACCAGCCTTTGTCCTTCGATCGTTGAACTACCTCACACATTTCACTAGATTACAAAAGGATCTCCTGAAGGAGCTAGGAGACACCCCGCAGGGTTCAGTAGCTGTGGAGGTTTCAGACAAGGTTACTTCCCAGCTCTCCACTCTTAATTCGATAGTGAACTTGTCTATGTGTCTGTTATATGCAGCTGATAGTATGAGCAGAGCAGTGGGTACAGGAATCACTCTCAGGACACATTCCTGGATGTGCTTATGTTCCTTTGCTGAACCCTTTAAGTCTTCCTTCATTAACACCCCCTTTGATGGTTCATCCCTTTTCGGACCAAAAGTAAAGGAAACACTTACCAGGAGTGAAAAAGACAGAAATACCTTGTCTGCCATCGGAGTACATTTTTCTTCCCCGAATAGACCTTACCCCAAAGGGAGGGGAGGCTGAAAGATATGGTTCCGTAAATCTCAAGGATCTTTCCAGAACACTCGTGGTGGAACCCCCTCTAGAAGCAGAGGAGGGGTAATAATGGAAGATGTTGCCCATGTGGCAAGGGGAGGGGTCTGCAGAACCAGGGCAACATAGATCAGGTATTTGGCAAGCCCTATCAGTGCTCCTGAAAGGAGGCCTGACTATTCATCTGTGGAGGCAGTCGGGAATGCCTATCTTTGTACCTAGACACCTGGCTAAAAATAACAAAAGACAGCTGGGTACAAAGCATAATATCCAGAGGATACTCAATTCCCTTTGCCACTCCACCCCCCAGTAAAGAAAATCCCAGATGGTCCATCCAGTCACAGGGACCAAGCAATTTTAGAGGTCCAAAGGTTGCTGAAGAAAAAAGTTATTCAGCCAGTCCCACCAGACCAGAGAGGATCCAGAACTTACTCAAGGTTCTTTTTAGTTCCAAAGAAAACAGGGGACCGGAGACCTATTCTGGACCTAAGCAGACTATACAAGTCAGTAAAAAAGATGGAGTTATGGATGGTCATGCTTTAGTCAATACTCCCTTTTCTGGGGAAAGACACTTGGATGTGCTCTATAGATCTTCAGGATGCATACTACCACATAAAAATGGACAGGCCATGCACGGATCATCTACGCTTCCAGCTGGGAGCCAGCCATTATCAATTTCGTGCTCTGCCCTTTGGTCTCACTACAGCACCCAGAGTGTTCACCAAATGTATGGCAGTAGTCACCGCTCACCTGAGATGTTTGGGATTCCAGGTGTTTCATTATTTAGATGACTGGCTCCTCACTGCCACCACCAAGCATCAACTTATTCAGGCGAGGGACACAACCTTAAATCTCTGCAATCAATTGGGGATTACCATCAACTCAGAAAAATCTGCCTTATTGCCATTGCAACAGACCGTCTTTATTGCAGCAGAACTAAACATAGCTTCAATGACATTAAGTCTGCCTCTAGAAATAGTTTGTTTCTTAAGAAAACAAATATTATACCATGCGAACATCGCAAACCCGACAAACGTGCATGCTGATTGGCTAATCCAACCAGGGTGCACATAGTAAATCCTACAAGAAACAACGCAAAAAGTCCAGTCGCTAAATATCATGCGGCGACAGCAAATAAACAGTAAAGTAAAATAAATCTAATACCCAAAACACACAACAATTTAACGAAAACACAGAAAACTAACCAATTTCCATACTACACTCCTCATTCCCTCACCTCGAACACTAAAAAAATAAAAAGTCATGCAGTCGCAAATACATCACACACACACTACATAACCACCACTTATAACACAATAAAACCAAGCATTCTCATAAAACCATTCACTTACCTATATTCCCTACAATACCTATACACAGACAACTCCAAAAATGCACATACTAAAAACACACCACACATCCCTCGCAAAGTCAAAAACACACACCATACCGAACGTCCACATCAGCATACATCTAATAAAAGCGCATACAACACCACCATCTAGTGACCAAATAGTAAAAGTACATATTTAAAAAAAATTAATATAAATTAAAACTACACCACATTTCAACATACCTATAACTACTAAAACATAACTGCACGTTATAAACTTCTACACTGCTTAAACTATATTATACCAAGCACTACCTAGCTCTTTCCTAACATTTCCTGAAAAACTAAAAAATAACATGTATTTAAATTAAAACAGAAATAAACAATAAACACAAACTGAAAGTGTGGACTATTTTATCTCACAAAAAGTGGAAGAATACAAAAAAAAGCAAACAAAAACATAAATAACAACAATACAAACATAATACAAAACAAACTAACACCATGGTATAATAGCAATAACCCACTTCTGGGTGTGGGTAATGCTGGATTTACCCACGGTTGTCTTTGTTTGGTCCTTCGGGCTTCGCCCTCGGGACCAAACCACGCCAACCGTGGGTAAATCCAGCATTACCCACACCCAGGCATGGGTTATTGCTATATTATACCATGACTCCCAAAACGCACGCTGATTGGCCAGCGTGCCGTTGTAATTGAGTTATACTAATGGAAAAGGTCCGGTCGCCCGGACTTTTTCCATTAGTATAACTCGTTTTTTTAAACACTGTCTCGCTATGTTAAATGGGTTTAACATAGCGAGACAGCTTTAAAATAAGCAACGGAGATCTCCGTTGCTTATTTTAAAGCTGTCTCGCCATGTTAAACCCATTTAACATAGCGAGACAGTGTTTTAAAGCGAGTAAGCAAGATCTCCGTTGCTTTTTAGTCTCGCTATGTTAAATGAGTTTAACATAGCGAGACAGTTTAAAATAAGCAACGGAGATGTCCGTTGCTTATTTTAAAACTGTCTCGCTATGTTAAACTCATTTAACATAGCGAGACATAAAAAGCAACGGAGATCTTGCTTTCTCCGTTGCTTTTGCCACAGCTCTGATGTACTGCGCAGGCGCCGCAGTACATCAGAACTGCCGGATGCCAGACATCTGCGGAAGGGCAGTAAACAGGCATTATACTATGCCATTATTTAAGAAAAGTAACAGTTTCTTTTCTTAAATAATGTCATGGTATAATAGCAATAACCCACTTCTGGGTGTGGGTAATGCTAAATTTACCCACGGTTGGCTTTGTTTGGTCCCTCGGGCTTCGCCCTCGGGACCAAACCACGCCAACCGTGGGTAAATTTAGCATTACCCACACCCAGGCATGGGTTATTGCTATATTAGACCTGCTTTCAAGGAAAAAAGCCCCAGTCTCAATGGTACTCACATTGCTAGGATCAGTGGCAGCAGTGATCATTGCCATTCCCCTTGCTCGAATACACATGCGAGTTCTACAATGGCTCCTATTCTGTCAAATGTCCTTTCAGGAACTCCCAATATCACACCAAATCATCATAATGAATATGTGCAAGAAGGACCTTCAATGGTGGCTTACATCTCAACAGGTAACTTGGGGCCCTCCATTCGTTCTACTTAATCCCATAGCCACGGTGACCACGGATGCTTCCTTGATGGAGGGGGGGTTATTATCAGGGAAGAACAGCCCAATGCACGTGGAACAAACACGAGGCTCATCTGCATATAAATGTTCTGGAGATGAGAGCAGTACTTCTAGCACTGCAGTCCTTTCAAGACTCTCTACCTCCAGGAACAATTGCAATTCAGACAGACAACATGTCGGTGGTCTGGTACATAAATAAACAAACAAGGAGGAACCAAGTCGTACCCCTTGTGTCAAGAGGCCATGAGAGTATAGCAGTGGGCAATCTTCACCCAGCACTTTCTGATAGCAATGCATATCACGTTGTAATCCAATGTGATAGCAGACAAGCTTAGCAGGGCAATTCTTCTGCCTCACGAGTGGTCCCTAAAAAAACAAGTAGCCGAATGGATATTCTGCAGGTGGGGCCAGCCTTGATGCGATCTCCTTGCAATCCCAACAAACATGAAATGCAGCAGCTACTTTACCCTAATCCCCCTACTGGGGGATGCCCCAAGGGATGCACTTGTGCACAGTTGGCCCCTGGGTCTCCTTTATGCCTTCCCCCTTTCCCTCTGATACCCAAAGTATTACAGAAAGCAAAATATCTGGGAAGGACCATAATCTTAATAGCTCCTTATTGGCCTCGGCAAATTTGGTTTCCCTTCCTCCAGCTTCATCTCTTGGAAGAACCCTGGATCCTGGACCCAGTTCCAGATCTGCTGACCCATTTATTGGGGGCTCTTTATCCTTCTCTTCATTCCCTCAAACTGACAGCTTGGCTGCTCCAATTCCAACAACAGCCAGGATTTACAACCTCTCAGTGGAGGCAAAACATATTATAACATCCTCTCATAAATCATCCATCAGGAAGTTATATCTTAGCAAATGGAAGAGATTTTCTCTATGGGCAGCTCAGAATGATGTTGATCCTTACCTAGCTCCAATCCCATCTATATTAGAATTTTTGACTAAACATTTCAGTGAAGGAGTTGCTGCAGCTACTATCAGGGTTCATTTAGCAGTAATCTCAAACTTTCATCTTGGCTTCCAAGGCTCCAGTGTGATGTCAATCAACTCTCTAAAACCTTTCTTAAAGGTACTATTCATTTGAGACCAGCAAACAGAGCTCCAGCCATGCCATGAAATTTAAATTTTGTTCTTTCCAGAATTATATTACCTCCTTTTGAACCAGCTTCGTCCTATTTTTTGAAATTCCTTTCATGATAGCCATTACTTCAGCTCTGAGGATTTCTGAGTTGCAGATCTTGACCATCAAACCTCCTTATCTGATTTTCCATAATGACAGAGTTTCACTCAGAACAAATCTATCCTTTTTACCAAAAGTTTGTTCAGAGACAAATCTTAACCAATCCTTTGAGTTGCCCATTTTCTTTCCTAAATACACAAATAGGATGGAACACATGCTGCACAAACTTCATGTTCATAGACAACTCTGATTTTATCTAGATAAAATGAAACAATTCAGATCAATGGATCAGCTCTTTGTTTCTTTTTTGGAGTCAAAAAAGGGTGCCTCATGACAAAAGTAACCTTGTTAAGATGGCTATCAGATTGCATTTCCTTCATTTATAGTTCAGAGAATGCTCCCTTACAACAGAAAATAAAGGCCCACTCTACTAGAGCTGTTTCAACCTCATTAGCCTTTTCTGCAAGGTCACCAATAGATTCTATTTGTACAGCAGCTACCTGATCAAGACCTCATACCTTTATCACTCATTACAAAGTAGACAAGGCCTGCAGGGACAGGACCTCCTTTGGTTCCACAGTTCTGAGAAATATTCTTCCATGAGCCACCCGAGAAAGATGGTGCTTGGGATGCTACCCATCAGTAAGAATGAATGACGAGATAGAACAACTTCACATAAAGAAGTTATGTACTCACCATAATGTTCCATGTGAGTTGTTCATCTCACCTTCATTCTTACGTCCCACCCTCCAACCCCCATTCATTCTACTTGCGGTCCATCACCTTTCTCAGCTCTCAGAGTGGCATATTAATACTAGTAGGTAATCAGTTGACAGCAAACAAGATCTGAGGGAAGATCAGGGTGCATCATGGGATAGGGAGTTGGCCTCGAGCTGGTTGAAGACCTCAAGCTTTTGCAGTTGACCGAGTCAGAGCCAAGGATCGGCTCTGAACCCATCAGTAAGAATGAAGGCAAGATGAACAACTCACATGGAGCATTATGGTGAGTACATAACTTCTTTGTATTTGCTACAATATAAAAAAAATTAAATAGTATAATATGAAGGCATTGACTGCATATTAGTGTTCTGATTAAGTATTTTATGTACAAGATGAAAGCACTTAGCACTGTTTAAATAAATGTATTTATTTCAACTTCTGCTGTTTTGATACATCATTCTCAGGTTTTGGTTTTATTCCTTAAACATGATTTACCTGACCTTTCAGGCAACCTGTAAGGAATCAGTTTGACTGGCCACCATTAGTTCTCTCAAATGGCAAAAATACCTGAGGATTTTTGATGTACCTTTCTGTATGTAAACAGGAGATAGGGCAGGTACAAACTAGTCTTCAAATATTTTCAATATGGTCTTAAGAGTAAAACTGAACTTTTCCCCCATTCAATTTGTTTGTGGATAGTAGGGGTAGTTTTTAGCTGCTTTATCCAGCAATGCTTCCAGAAATAAGTCAGCTGGTCTGACATAAATTAACACCTCTGCCTGTGAGTATTTCCCAGGTAAAAACCTATACTGTTAAAACTTCTAACAGACCATTTCTGCCCTCTTGGTTTTAAAAGAAGATAAAAGTACCACCTCAGTATGCCTAGTAACAAAATCCACCAGCAAGATAATTCCTTTTACCCGTGGTTTTATTGTACTACTAAACCTCATAACAACAGGCAAAGGCATCAGAGCAGACTTGGCTTTGTCTTCTGCCTTGGCAAATGTTTGGATCTGTTTGAACATCCTGCAGTTACCTATTACAGCATAACAATATCTGGTCATACAAATGTTGCACTTTCTTTAGTCTTTTATATTTTATGACTATATGGCCTGAAAAGGAAATATAGACTGCTGCCACAAGTGACCAACTGTAGACCCTTTGGACTACAAGCTGAAGCATCAGTTATCCCTGTAGCCCCAATACCTTCTTGTACTGGTATACAGACACCTTTTGCCTTTGAGAATCAGAAGCATCCTTGGCTACCTCCCTCAGGCCCAATAAGGTAGAATCTGAGAGTTGTGCTTGCCTCAAATCTTTGTGATCCATCCTAGTTCCTCTACCAAAGGAAGTCTGGTATCTATTGACAGCTGTGTCTCAGATTCAGGCTTTGCTCGTACAATTTTACTCTTTTCATGACATAACTCCTTCTGAAAGCAGCCTAGTACTTTTTGACAGCTCTGGATCAGTCTCATGCTTGCTGGTGCCTTGATCTTTCTCTCTAGTAGACTCATTCCCAGTTTTTCAAAAGTTGATTTGCCTAGGAGAAAGAACAAAAAAAGTTTTGCATTTCCTGTCAGTGATATTTCTTTCTGTCATGTACAGTAACCTATAAGTAAGAAGAATAAAGTAAGGGTTATATGAGGATGAAGTCCATTACATGATGTGTGCAGTGGTCATTCTGCACTGCAAAAAAAAAAGCTTCCACTTACTTTTCACGATAGTTTATAAACAAAGGAGATTGGGTACATGCATTAAGAGCAAGTGTACACTTGAGCAGTTAATTATTGGCTGATGGGACTCAGCTGATGTGTTCAACATTTTGGTGAATCAAATAGATGTTTTTTGCCTGCCACTTCTGTCAGTTTTACTGCAGTACAGATTTTGGGAATTGCTATAATCTGGAAGTCTCATTTAAGTTACAGATAGTCAATTTCTGAGTGCTGTGTGGTTTTCTCCAAAGTGGTGTCAGCAATGGCTGACTTAGATTTTTAATTATCCTACTATCTTGCTTATAGGAAATTCAGATGTGTAGTAATAAACCTTCCAAGACCAATTTTGTTGTATGATAAATACCGAATACATATTCCTGACACTTCCCATCACTTTCCCACAAAGCAAACTGACATGCTGAGGGTAAGAGGAATTTTTTTTGTAATTTATGGCACAATCATTTCAGAATATTCAGCCAAAGCAATAGGTAAAGGAATGATGCTGTGCAATTAGTACAATACTCAGACTGCAAGACAGGAACTAATGATATTATTATTATTATTATTATTATTATTATTATTATTATTATTATTATTATCACTATTATTATTGTTGTTGTTGTTATACTGTAAAGCTCTGTTTTTGCAATCAAAGGATTAACAATTATCATAGTAGAGTGGGACAGCACAAAGAAATAGAAAGAGAGAGACAGAGATGGGATGCTATCTATAATTAACAATTGTTTAACATATGAGAAAGCAATAGGATGGTGGTTAGTAGGATGACATTGGTGATCAAGAAGAAGAGGAGAAGTGTGAGGGCAGAACCAAAGATCAAATGGTGGAAATTGAAAAAAGATAATTGTGAGGTGGAGTTCAGGGAAGAGTTAAGACAGGCACTGGGTGGCAGTGAAGAGTTACCGAATAGGGTAACTACAGCAGCGCTAGTAAGGGAGATGGCTAGAAAGGTGCATGGTGTGACATCTGGAAAGAGGAAGGAGGACAAGGAGACCTGGTGGTGGAATGAGAAAGTACAGGAGAGTATACAGAGAAAGAGGTTGGCGAAGAAGAAGTGGGATTGTCAGAGAGATGAGGAAAGTAGACAGGAGTATAAGGAGATGAGGTGCATGGCAAAGAGACAGGTGGTGAAGGCTAAGGATAAAGCGTATGAAGAGGTGTATGAAAGGTTGGACACTAAGGAGGGAGAAAAGGACCTGTACCAATTGGCTAGACAGAGAGACCGAGCTAGTAAAGATGTGCAGCAGGTAAGGGTGATAAAGGATAATGAGGGAAATGTATTCACAAGCGAGGAGAGTATGTTGAGCAGATGGAAAGAGTATTTTGAGGGGCTGATGAATGAAGAGAATGAGAGGGAGAGAAGGTTGGATGATGTGCAGATAGTGAATCATGTAGTGTAGTGGATTAGCAAGGAGGAAGTAAGGATAGCTATGAAGAGGATGAAGAATGGAAAGGCTGTTGGTCCAGATGACATACCTGTGGAAGCATGGAGGTGTTTAGGTGAAATGGCAGTGGAGTTTTTAACTAGATTGTTTAATGAAATCTTGGAAAGTAAGAGGATGCCTGAGGAATGGAGAAAAAGTGTTTTGGTACCGATTTTTAAGAATAAGGGTGATGTGCAGAACTGTAGTAACTATAGAGGGATTAAACTGATCAATCACAGCATGAAGTTATGGGAAAGAGTAGTGGAAGCTAGGTTAAGAAGGGAGGTGATGATTAGTGATCAGCAGTATGGTTTCATGCCAGGAAAGAGCACTACAGATGTTAGGTTTGCTCTGAGGGTGTTAATGGAGAAGTACAGAGAAGGTCAGAAGGAGTTGCATTGTGTCTTTGTGGACTTAGAGAAAGCATATGACAGGGTGCCTAGAGAGGAGTTGTGGTATTGTATGAGGAAGTCGGGAGTGTCAGAGAAGTACGTAAGAGTGGTACAGGATATGTACGAGGGTAGTGTGACAGCGGTGAGGTCTGCGGTGGGAGTGATGGATGTATTTAAGGTAGAGGTGGGATTACATCAAGGATCAGCTCTGAGCCCTATCTTATTTGCAATGGTGATGGACAGGTTGACAGACGAGATCAGACAGAAGTCCCTGTGGACTATGATGTTTGCAGATGACATTGTGATCTGTACTGAGAGTACGGAACAGGTGGAGGAGACCCTGGAGAGGTGGAGATATGCTGTAGATGGAAGAGGAATGAAGGTCAGTAGGACTAAGACAGAATATATGTGCGTGAATAAGATGGAGGATAGAGGAATGGTGAGGATGCAGGGAGTAGAGGTGGTGAAGGTGGATAAGTTTAAATACTTGGGATCAACAGCTCAGAGTAATGGTGAGTGTGAAGGAGAGGTGAAGAAGAGAGTACCGACAGGATGGAATGGGTGGAGAAGAGTATCAGGAGGGATTTGTGACAGATGAGTACCAGTAAGAGGGAAGGTCTACAAGAGGGTAGTGAGACTAGCTATGTTATATGGGTTGGAGACAGTGGCATTGACAAAAAGGCAGGAGTCAGAGCTGGACATGGCAGAGTTAATGATGTTAAGATTTGCACTGGGTGTGACGAGGGTGGACAGGATTAGGAATAAGTATATTAGTGGGTCAGCCCAGGTTAGAAGGTTTGGAGACAAAGCCAGAGAGGCAAGATTACATGGGTATGGACATGTGCTGAGGAGCGATGCAGGGTATATTGGGAAAAAGATGATAAGGATGAAGCTGCCAGGTAACAGGAAAAGTGGAAGGCCTAAGATAAGGTTTATGGATGTGGTGAGAGAGGACATGTAGGTGGTTGGTGTGAGAGAGCAAGATGCGGAGGACAGGAAGAAATGGTAACAGATGATCTGCTGTGGTGACCCCTAACGGGAGCAGCCGAAAGAAGAAGATCTAAATGGCAGCAAGCTACTGCACATGCACCAAGCAGCAGCCTCAGTGCATGTTAAATTTAAATTTAAAGAAAAACAAAAAAAATCATCTTTTGCAGAGAGACACATCCCCAGCACCCATGCAACCCTTGCTAATTGTATCATGGAAAGTGCATGTTCTCCAACCCTGAAAACTGTGCAGTCTTGCACACATCACCATTCTGCTTATTCAACCAAATTTTGTTGACTAAACAGATATCAACCAAACCTAATGTATGTCTATTTATATGTATGTATATATATATATATATATATATATATATATATATATATATATATATACATACATGTTATATATTTTATACACACACACACACACACACACACACACACACACACACACACACACACACACACACACACACACACTGAAGAGACCAGTTGGCATAATGGTTAAGGTCTTCTCTTCCCATGCACAAGGTTTGATCCTGACCTCTGGCCAATGCCTATTTTGGAGTTTACATGTTCTTCTTGTGTCTCTCTGTTTTTTCTCCCACCTACAAAAAAACATGCTGAGTATTTCCATCTCAGACTCATTAATGAATGGAGCTGTGAGCAGCAGCACAGACTCTACATGGTGCCCTATAGAGGGAAGAGCTGTATAGACCAAGTGCTTTGGGCATCTACTGTAGTGCATGGAATCCTCAAGATAAGGGAACACGAATCACAGACTGTGCACCATGGCAGGGCTAGACAGTGCAGTAAAATATGGCTCTAGGTAATTTGGTTATGTTGATTAATATCACCAAATGGGCAGAGGTACTTGCCGGTGATAAGAGGGTTGAGGACCTGGCATAGTATAACCTATATCTCCTCTGACCTATGCCAGGCACACATGGGGTGTAGTGCTCCTGTTGACCAGAGTGTGCCTGCCATAGCTCAGCAGCCCTACGTCAATAAGCATCCAGTTATCCAGCCTGGGTTACTTGGGATAGCTCTGGATATAAAACCAATCAAGCTGCCAAACATGAACTAAGAATTGCTACACGCAATGCAGGTTCACTGACAGGGCGCAACTTGGAAGTGGATGATGTGATGGTACAAAGGAGGCTGGACATCCTATGTACCCAAGAGACAGGATGGAATGACAATGCAGCAATCCAGAAGCAGTGAGGGATGTCATCAGAATTAGTGACCGACTCATGGCAATCAGACCAGTCTAATGGTCGGATGATATTTATAAGCTCAGCCTATGCCCCACACAAAGAGTGCATAAATAGTACATTTATGCAAACAGTTGTAGAACCTACTAGATAAAGTAGGACAATGTGAATTGGGGCTGATAATGGGTGACTTGAATGCACATATCGGGACAGGCAGAATATGAGGACTGCCTGGGTTCACATGAGTGGGGCAACAGGGATAAAGAATAAAGCCATTCTAGACTTCTGTTTGGCAAATGGCTTGATAGTAGCCAACTTATGGTTCAGAAAGCGAGACAAGATCACGTATAAGAGTGGCCAACATGCAACTCAGGCAGACTTTCTCCTAGTAAGGAAAAGATACTGGGATAGAATCAGTGATTGCAAAGTCATCCCCAGTGAAACAGCTGGCCCACAGCATAAACCACTGGTTGCCACAATCAGTTGCAAGTAATGGTCAGAGAAGGATCTAAGGTCAACAGTCACCAGGCCAAAGACCTGAAAGCTGACTGGAGAGAAAGTACAACAGTTCAAAAAATTACTCAGGGCTGTAGCACCCCCAAGAAGAAAAAACAGCATGCGCAAGGGCTACAGAACAGATATATGGCCAAGCCAGGTATGGAAATAAGGTACATAAGGAAAGTTGGTGGTGGAATGCAGAAATCCAGGAAGTCATAAAAGAAAGAATGAACTGAGGAAAAAGTGGGAGATAGAAAAGATAGACCAGGTTAACAAAGAAGCTAAGAAAGGAGTCACAGTAGCAAGGCATATAGGCATTCTACCATATGCTGGAAGTGACTCAGGAGATGGCACAAAGAAACTATATCAGTTTGCAAGGCAAAGACAGAAAGATAAAGAAGACAGTCAGATGCCTTTCATAAGGAGTGGGCAACAATCTGCTCACCAGTCCACAGGACATCAAAGGCAGATGGAAGGAGTACTTCCAACAACTTTTGAATGAAAGAAATCCTACAGAAGCTGTGCTGCTGCAGACATGGTAAGATAAGAAGGGAAACCTGCCCTAGAAGAAGTAAGAACAGCTCTAAGGAAAATGAAGTCAGGGAAAGCAGCAGGCTCAGATGAGGTCACAGCAGATGTGACAACGATATTGGGTAAGACAGGGCAGAAATGGATTCTGAGGATACTCATAGCAGAGTGGAGAGAAAGGCATACCCCACATAACTGGAAAATAAGCATACTAATGCCAGTGTACAAGAGCAAAGGGGAGCTCCACAAACTCCTGTCAAATTGCATGAAAGTTGTGGAGTGGGCGATTGATAAATGGATATGTTGCATAGTAGAAAATAAAATGGGAGATGAGCAGTTCAGATTCAGGTCAGGGTGCAGCACAACTGACCTGATGTTTGCAGTGAGACAGATTTTATTTTATTGTTATTTTACATTTGTTGACCGGGCTAGTCCAACTGGATTTATGTCCATTTTCAGTAGAGGCCCGGGGAGAAAAGCACCAAAACAGATACATGATACCAATATGTATAAGGTTACCATTTAAAAGCAGTATATATAAGGTTATAATCAAGTTAACATAGAACATGTTTCAGACAGTTAAGAATAAGCTGGAGAAGAGGAAAGAGTCCAAATGGGCATGCCTAGACTTGGAGAAGGCATATGACAAGGTCCAAAGAAAGCTGATTTAGACAGTACTGTGGTGGTTCGATGTCTCAGAAACAGTGGTAGAATTACTGCAGGCTATGTATTAGGACCCAATGACTCAAGTACAAACAGTGTTTGGTCTCACAGACGGTTACCAGTGGGAGTGGGTGTGCAGCAGGGTTCAGCTCTGAACCCACTGCTGTTCAAACTGGAGAAAGACTACATTAGCAAGCAGGTCAGAGGGGACAGATCAATAAAGTTGCTATATGCAGACAATATGGCATTACAGACTGACTATAAGCAAGAATATCAGCAAAGGATAGGGGGATGGAATGCAAAATTGAAGGCACATGGGATGAAACTAAGTACAGATAAGAGTGGTGATGTCATTAAATTGGGGAAATCAGAAGAATCTGGGAATTGAGATAGAAGGAGAGGTAGTGGAACAGGTTAATAACCTCACGTATCTGGGTGGGGTGGTTGAGGAGAAGGGAAGTCTGAATAAGGAGGTCAAAACTAGAATCAGAAGCACTGCAGCTGGAATAGAGTGTCATGTGTAGTCTATGACAGAAGAATGTGAAAGAATCTGAAAAGTAAGGTGCACAAAACAGTGGTGTGACCAGTACTACTGTATGGTACAGAAACCTGGGCAGTAAAGGAAGAGCAGATGAGGAAGCTAGAGGTGATGGAAATGAAGTGCCTGAGAAGGGTGGTAGGATGCACATTGTGGGGATAGATGAAATCTGGACATAAGAGCAGAAGCCAAAGTAGCTCTTAATGGCAGAAAAGATCGAAGAGAACAAATTATAGTCGTTTGGGCACATGTGCAGAAAAGCAGAAGACAATCTGGTGAAGAAGATTTGGGACAGACCAGGAGAAGGTAAGAGGAAACAAGGATGTACAGCAAAGAGGTGGATGAACTGTGTGAGGGAAGATCTGCGACAGTCAGGCATGAGTATTGAAGAAGGGATGAGTGTGTCATTGAATCAAGAGACATGGTGACAGTTAACAGGACATCCTGACTCCATGTAGAAAATGGGGAAAGGGGGTTGATGATGACACGTGCGTGTGTATTTGGGTGGGGTGGAGCAAAGCTAATAACTAAAATAGTAACAGAAAGAAATGTCTGTACTACTGAGTCACAAATAGTGTGTCAATGAAATAAGGAATGTAATATGGATACATATTTCTCTGGAAATGAGGTGGGATGTCATAGACACATTCCTGTCAAGTATCCCTGATTTTGTAGAATGTTTAAGATTGCGCCTTATATTCTTGCCAGCTCTCATAACATTTTAGACTTTCTGGTGAATTGCTACAGATTACAGACAGTTAATAATGCCAGACAGAGTTTCAGACTCCCTACTGAAATGTTGACACGCAAAAGAGCAAATCTCGAAAATCACTTTTCTCCTTAAAACTTGTTTTTGTAGAGAGGCAAGCCTCCTTGCACTCCCCCCAAACCTATATATATATATATATATATATATATATATATATATATTCTACCAATACTGAGATGGCTATAGCTCAGAGAAAAGGGAATATTCTAAGAAATCACATCTCGGACTGAGTATAAGTCACATTCAGTCTCTGTATTTTGGGACTCACTCTATCAGGTCCAGACATTTCAAATGGTCACCATAGTTTTATGTGTGTTGTTCACATAATGGATGTTGATGCGAAACCTGTACTATTAAAATTGAAAGTGAATTTGAGTAATCATCCCAGATTTGGGGCTATTCTTTACATCACTTTTTGTGGCTTTGTATTTGTTTCTTCAGCAAAGAAATAGTGAGCTGTGTATAGACAACTATTTTCTGACAGTTCATTTGAGCAACGAAAACAGGTGAGGAAAGAGATGGCATGAGTATAGTTAACACATTAATGAAATCAAAGGCTAACATCCTCACTTATTAGCTAATTACAGCAGGTAAAGGTATCAACTATAATAACAAGAAACAAATTATACCATGACCGCCCCAAAATGTGCACGCTGATTGGCCAGCGTGCCCGTTGTAAATCGAGTTATACTAATGGAAAAAGGTCCGTCGCCGGACTTTTTCCATTAGTATAACTCTACTCTCTCGCTATGTTAAATGGGTTTAACATAGCGAGACAGCTCCAAAATAAGCAACGGAGATCTCCGTTGCTTATTTTAAAGCTGTCTCGCTATGTTAAACCCATTTAACATAGCGAGACAGTGTTTTAAGCAGCGGAGAAAGCAAGATCTCCGTTGCTTTTTAGTCATATGTTAAATGAGTTTAACATAGCGCGACAGTTTAAAATAAGCAACGGAGATGTCCGTTGCTTATTTTAAACTGTCTCGCCATGTTAAACTCATTTAACATAGCGAGACATAAAAGCAACGGAGATCTTGCTTTCTCCGTTGCTTTGCTCAACTCTGATGTACTGCGCAGGCGCCGGTACATCAGAACTGCCGCGATGCCAGGCATCTGCAGAAGGGCAGTAAACAGGCATTATACTACGCCATTATTTAAGAAAAGAAATAGTTTCTTTTCTTAAATAATGTCATATAATAGCAATAACCACTTCTGGGTGTGGGTAATGCTAAATTTACCCACGGTTGGCTTTGGTCCTGGCCCTCGGGACCAAACCACGCCAACCGTGGGTAAATTTAGCATTACCCACACCCAGGCATGGGTTATTGCTATAAGAACTTATATTGATAAAAAAGAGAAACAAGAAGAAATGCACAACCCTAATGGATTGGGAAATTCAGCAATTAATGTACATTGAAACAAGAGTATTACAAATGAGCACCTTACTAAAGGATTTTGTGTGTGTGTACAGACATTGCCAGAAAAGATAACAACTATGTTCCACAATAGCAAAATCACAATGCTTACAGCGACATTGTTTTCTAAACCATGATAAGAGGTTGTACAATAAAAAGTCAGTCTGTGTAGGTGTAACACACTTAGAAATGCAGTGGCTATTAAATGTGGAGATTACCTATAAGATTCTGTCTTCCTTCTCGAAAATGAAGCCGGGTTCATTGGACAACACAAAAGATCCCATCCTGCCTTTAGTTTTATCAACAGTACTACCAGTCACTGACATTTTAGATAATCTACAAAAATGCTTTAAATGGTTAGTTTATACCTCCCCAACACAAAATTATATGAAAAATGCATTTTTTTTGTGCATAAAGAGAAGAGACACGGTTGAGTCACATGAGTACCAGCCACAGGTTAGTATTTATGGAGTACTGCATATATCCGTACTTACTGATTGATTTTACTGCAGAAGTAGGTGCTTTACTGATCCTGAAGTGTATACTACACAGATAATGATAAGTAACTGTATTTATATTTACTCGAGGATTATGGAATAATAACTGGTACTGTGGAACCCCAGGCACAGATAAATGGTAATAGAGGACCCTTGTCCCTCAACTTGAAGCCAAGATCTAACCTACTCACAGTAATATGAGTAATTCTGTATGCTGAAGCTTTTTTATATGGGACATTGAATCACGAGCTTTGAGAACAAGTGATATACTACATTTTCAGTACATTGCAGCTGTCTCTGCATGATTGAGGAGCATGGCATAGGGGGGAGCTGTACAAGCTGAGGAGGGGGGGGTTCTACCATTAATTCCCAGGTTGTCCTGCCCACTGGTCATATACCCTGCAGAAAGAGATGCCTTTCTGCTGTCAAAGTATGCTCAGTTGAAAATAAGAATAAGTATTTGCTAAAACAGCTTAAATAATAATACAGTTATGAAAGGTAGTAGTTTAAAACAGTAACAAATAGTTGTTGTGTCTTTCGGCTTTTCCCGGTTAGGGGTCGCCACAGTGGAACTCCGGTCCGCTAATGATTGGCAGTAGATTTTTACATGCCGAGTTGCCAGCCCTGACGCACAACCTTCAACAAAGGTACACCCATTCACGCATGTCTCCAGACAGAAGACACTATAGCTGAGAATCGAATGGGACAACATCTTACTGTGAGGTGACAGTGCTACCACAGCACCACCACTGCAGTAAAAAAAAAACAGTAACAAATAGTGCTGCAATACAATTTATATGCAAGTGGATACGTAGTTCAGAAAAATGGCTAAAACTTTTTCAAGACAATGATAAAATGACAAGAAACAAAAAATTCTCACATTGTTCTGAAGGAACCCCCCCCCCCCCAAAACAAAAATCAATGTTTTCTTGTTCAAGCAGCTGTCATTGTAGAAAACATTCTGCCTTTCATGAATTTTGTTGATTTTTCTTCAGGTTAATGAATGTATGTATATAATTCACTGCCTTTCCTGTCTTACACCAGGAGCTTGGTCTCTGGCTGTAAAATGGACTAAATTAAATATTTTGTTGGAGATTAAATCTTTAGCAATTTGTATCTCATTCCAAAATTATTTTCTAACTGTCACCATGAGGCACTAAACTAATTGGGTGTATATATATATATATATATATATATATATATATATATATATATATATATGGTTCCCCTTCATAATCTCAAAATACTGAAATCCCGAATTTCAGTATTCCGAGACCATAAAAGAGAAAATTTAGAATACCGAAAGTGCATAAGCACGGATTTGAATATCTCATATCTGTGCTTATGCATTTCCGGTACGGTATGTGAAGTGTTTGGCTGGGATGCTGTCTGGAACTGAAGGTGAGTGAGTGTATGTGTGTGTTTTTGTACGTTGTATATGTGGGTAAGGGTAGGGAGGTGTAAGTATGAGTGTGAGCGCTGGATTTGTTGGTGTATGTGTATGTGTGATGTGTATTTGTGTGTGTGTGTGTGTGTGTGTGCGCGCGTGCGCGCGAGTGAGTGTAAAATGCCTTGGTGTGATTTTTTTTTTCGTTATGTGCGATCTCGGAGTTGGTATATATAGGTAGGGGGTTGTGGGGGGGGGCTTGCCTCCCTGCTTACATGTAGTGTAGGTTGTGTGGTTTGTGTGGTGTGGGTAGAATGGTGTGTATGGTGTATGGTGTATGGTGTATGTATGTTCGTGATTCTGGGTTTCGAGATTGTGAATGGTTTGGCTTCATAGTTTCCAAATTCTGAAATTCGAGATTTCAGTATTTTGAGATTATGAAGTGAAACTACATATATATATATATATATATATATATATATATATATATATATATATATATTTATATACAGATATCATACCTCTCAACTGTACAGATTTTCACAGAATGTCCAGATTTTTGGCCTGTTCCTCAAAGAAATTGCGGTTTTCTGACAAATTGCTGGAATAATCTGAGAACTGAAGTCAGTAAATGGCATACATTTGAGTTTCAGACTTCACATACCTCAGAAAATGCATGTTAAAACAAACACTGTTATTCTAGCCACTTTCTAAGTTTATAAGAGCAATATTTAAAATATGTCCCTATTTTTGTGCCCTTGTCCCTCCATTTTGTTTGGCTTTGTCCAGATTTCTTGCACTAAGAGGTTGAGAGGTACGATACATGTGTATATATATATATATATATATATATATATATATATATATATGTGTGTGTGTGTATGTATATATATATATATATATATATATATATATATATATATATATATGTATGTATATCTATATATATATATAGATATAAATAATTATATGTGATATAAAAAAACCTGAGCAGGAGGGAGTGTATAAATACTTGGGAATTGATGAAGGATCAGTAATAAAACATGAACAAATGCAAGTAAAGCTCAGTAAGGAATATTTTAGAAGACTTAAATGAATCCTGAAAACAGCATTGACATCTAGGAACAAGATCCAAGCCATAACTCAGTTTGCTCTTCCTGTCCTAACTTATAGTTTTGGAGTGATTGACTGGCCCCAAAAAGTGTTGGATAGATTGGATATCAAAGCAAGAAGGGTGGTTCATGCTCACCAAATGATTTATAAAATCAGTGTATACCAAGATTATATATTCCCCGTTTCGAAGGAGGGATGAGCCTTCTTGAAATTGATTACATGTATAGGTCTGCAATCGTGGGACTCCACACATATCTGCTGACCTCACAAGATCCAAATGTAGTGAAAGTTTTGAAATGTGAGGAGAATAAATATAAGATGACATCTTCGCTTAGTTTAGTAGAAGCATATCGACGTCAAGCAGGAATGGAAATCAAACCAGAAGTAAATTAAAAACCAGGCAGCAACAGAATGTGCTTAAAAACAAAAGAAAGAATATAAGGTGAAGGACCAGATGAGAAGGCAAGAAATGTGGAGAAAACATAAACATAGCATTTCTCCCCGGGCCTCCGCTGAAAACAGGCTCTGTGGAACCTAGTCGGACATTCCCGGTCAACAAATGTTAAATTAAATAAATTAAAATAGTTGCAAGTATAGAAAACTTCAGGAAGAGCCTCATGTTGAACAAGAACAAATGCAGGAATGGTTAAGGAGAGGTGAATTCACATCAAGAAATGAAAGGTTAATATTGGCAGCCCAAGATAGTGGGCTACGTACATGCTGGTTTACAAAGTCCATTGAACTGGTGGGAGAAACAGACATATGTAGGTTTTGTAAAACCGAATTGGAAACAGTCACACACCTTGTTGCTGGTTGCGACCCACGAATAGCAGAGGGACTGTATACTGAAAGGCATAATAATGTGGCGAGACTGTTACACTGGAGATTGTGCAAACATTATGGTATCAAAGTGACTGAAAAACACTGGAAAAACGAGCCACAAATAATCATAGAAAATGATCAAGTTTATATCACATGGGATCACCCAATACCAACAGTTCAAAAAATAGATGCTAGAAAACCTGATATAGTGGTCCAAGAAAAGAAGACAAAAGTAGCATTGATCACTGAAATCACTACACCTAGTGACTACAGTGTCTTGCATACAGAGAGACACAAAGTCATAAAATACCTTGATCTGCAGGCAGAAATGAGAGCTATGTGGAAGAAAGATACCCAGACAGTTCCAATAGTAGTAGGAGCAAATGGTCTTATAAAAAAGAATTTACAATCATATTTAGATATGTTACCAATTCACGTAACATTGTACGAATTGCAGAAGGAATCATTACTGGGCACATTGCGGGTGCTGCAAAGAGCCCTTTTGGCTAACATCAAAGAGTGAAACAAAGTTTCATGAACTTTAATCATACTTTGACTTAGGAATGGGGTCCATTCCCGTCATGGTATTAGAAACCCAAAAGACTTGGAGAAATTATAAACAAGACATGTAAAATGAGCAGTCACTACAGTGTGAACAGCCTTTGCTAGTGCCATTAATGCTTTCACAGAAAAAAAGAGTTTATAAATATATAGCTATGATTTACTATTTATCCAAAACTGTTGATTCAGGCATTACTGCATTTGAGCATGCATAGCAGCAAATAATCAGTAAGCTTAAAAGCAATGATAAGTGAGTTAACTGATGACCACTTGGACACCTTTAGATAATTTTGTAAAAATTACCTAAAACCAATGCATGCTTGTTTCAGCCATTGTTATACCATGCAAGGCTTTTCAGGGAAGTGATATGTGCAATCAAAATAAATTACTTGTCATTTATTTAAGTTTGTTCAAGGGCATTTCAATAAAATGTTTTCTATGTATACATTTACATATGAATGCATCTATATTTATTTAGAGATGGCATTATGACTGGACCATAAGAGCCCCCCTTTCATGCACAACATTGTTACATTAAAGAAGCACAGAACATATGCATGTATTTCCAATAAACATAGTCAAAATGTGGTAACCAGAAATCTGTAACAAAAACATAGTCAAAATGTGGCAACCAGAAATCTGTAACAAGGTTTCTTAGTCCAGAAAACATATGTTTATATTCACTGCCACACAGTGTAGCAAAGAGAGAGAGAGAGAGAGAAAGCAAGATACCCCTTCAGCAGCAGAGGCAAAGCTTTTGATATATGGCTATGTTAGTATACAAGAATCTAGTTACAGTCTTTTAACAAAGCATTTTCTAATGATTTACTTTATTGGCAGTTCCCCCACAATACATTTTTGGCTGTCTGTTTTACAAGGATATCAATCCTCTAAACTTTTTCCCAAAATATCTGTAAAGGCCTTTAGACTGACTGTTTGTTTCTCCAATTCCATTAAATGCAATCACATTTATTTCAGACTCATATGTAACATCTGTGTAAACCCATAAAACTTATATCTTCATAACTTTGAAGTTATATGATTAACTTAATTGTAATTTTAAATATAACTTTAGTTTGTAAAAACAAGTATCTCAGGTTAGTTCCCAGTCAAAAGTTTGATGCATATTATATATAAAGGTACTGAGAAAGAAACACAATAAATTAATTTGTTTAAAATTAACAGTGTCTGTGCTTATCTGAATTTTCTGAATGATTTGAATGCAATTTTTTTTCTATTACATTTCTATTATTTTAAAATACTGCAGAATTTAGGCATATGTTGTTGCTTGGGTCTTAAATATATATTTTACAGATATGTTTTACATTTTGTCAAGAAAAGATTTGCCCAATCCTAAGTTATAATATTAAAAATGTATATTTCGTTTTGTATGCTTTGGTGGCAATCCAATATTTTCCCCCAGTTAATAAGCTTGGTATACAAAATATTTCACTGGCCTTCTGTTTTACTCTCAAATAGCTTAGCAAACAGGCATAAAGTATCTCCTGATACTTCTCAACTACCTCCAAATACCTTAATAAATACCATTCCTCCCCTTCACCTACAACCTGTTTCTACCTCTTATATACAATCTCTCATCCAAAAACTCAAACCTACCACCCCTTCTGCAGACAAACTTCCTGCTGAATTCCTGCAACTAGCAGCAAAAGCCATTGCTTACCCTGTCTCTATCTTGATAAACAGATCAATAAAAGAAGGTATTTTCCCAACAATCTGGAAGATATCACATATCATACCCCTCCATAAAGGAGGCAAATCTTACGACTTCTCCAACTATCGTCCCATAGCACTTTTATCCCCCTTAGCTAAAATCACAGAAAAATGCATACATAAACAACTGCTCAACCACCTTCTCAAGAATAGCCTTCTAGCTGACACTCAACATGGTTTTAGACCTGATCACAGTACTACTACAGCCCTTCTCTCCTTCACCAACACTATTAACTTAAACCGTAACAATAAACTTACATCTTCACTTTTCATAGACCTTTCAAAAGCCTTTGACATGGTTAATCACACACTTCTCCTGCACACATTAAAATCTCTGGCCCTGGAGCCTTCTTCTTTTACCTGGTTCTCTTCCTATCTTGTAAATCGTTAGCAAGCTGTACTCTGGAAAAATTCTCTCTCTACTCTCCTTCCTATCTCTTTAGGAGTACCTCAAGGGTCTATCCTAGGCCCACTTCTATTTTCTATCTTTATTAATGACCTTCAATCATCACTACCCAATACTACCTGCATACAATATGCAGATGACTCCACTATAATCTGCACTGCCTCTTCTCAAACTGAACTCCAGTTTCAAACACAATCAGCCTTCTCAACTGTTGAACAGTGGTTCTCCAATCACTGTCTACTCCTTAACCCCAAGAAAACAAAATTATTACTCTTCTCACCTACCCGTAAATCTACTTTGATAAACTTCTGTATTACTTCAACTGACAACACCATAATCTCTCCTGACTCCTCAACTAAACTTCTTGGTGTTATTATCGATAATAATCTCAACTATGATTGCCACATCAACACCACAATAAAAGCTGTTAATAAAAAGATTGGATCCCTATACAGAATAAAGCCCTTCCTCACACCTGAATCTAGGATAACCTTAGCCCAAACACACCTTATCTCTACCCTTTTGTATGCTTCCTCTATTTACACTAATCTATCTAAAAGTAACCTTAAGAAACTTACTACATCTTACCACAATATTGCCCGCTTTGCCACCACCTCCCAATTCAGAGCTCACCACTGTATAAACCTAAAACAACTACACTGGCTGGAACTCCCTAATAAGCTCATTTTTCAACAACTCTTAATAGCACACAAAATTCTATACCAACCTTCTAAAACACCAGCTCTTTCTAACCTCCTGACTCCTTATATCAACCTGAAACAACTACGCTCCTCTGATAAATCTCTTGTTAATATTACCAAAATTATGAATTCTGCAGGCAATTGCCTTTTCTCTAACTCAGTAGGTAAAATATGGAATAGTCTTCCATCTGGTTTGTCCTCTTTGCCTACTCTCCCATTATTTAAGAAACAACTTTCCATACATCTTAATAAAATCTGGCTTTGCTCTTGTACCAACCCAGACTAGCCTGTAGACACCCTTATGTTTGTTATAAACTTTTTTCATCCACTTGTATTTCATCTTCTACTTCAACTGAGATATTATCCCTTTATTGTAAATATTACTTAACTCACTAGAAAAAGAAAAAAAAAAAACCCACAGGAATTGTTTGTGTTTATGATTTGATACCTTATTATATTGTTTTGCTAGTTGCTAACCTATGGCCTCACTTCTTTCTGACCTAGAATGATTCTGATTAGTTAAGATCTTTAATATTTGTACTTACATTTTTCCCTTTGTATAATACATTTGTACTTTGTCTTTTTATGTATTTCCAATAACTGTTTTTATCCTCTGGAGCTTTTCTCCCCGGGCCTCCACTGAAAATGGACATTAATCCAGCTGGACTAGCCCGGTCAACAAATGTAAAATAAATAAAATAAATAAAGGCTGGAAAGAGTATAAAATAAGATGCAAGAATATACATTTCCTGAGTGAAGCTTAAAGTTTTGGAATTTTGGATGTATATACATATTATAATGTCAAGAAATCAATATTGTTTTAAGCATTTTTTGCTTTAAATTGTCAAAATGTTTTCCAGTAAATACACGTTTTTCCACAATTCTCAATGCAATTATCTCCCATGCCAAAAATTTGCAAACTAAATGAAAATGAAAATTTCTGTGCCATTTATGTTGTGTCTTTCGGCTTTTCCCAGTTAGGGTTCGCCACAGCAGAACTTCGGTCCGTTAATGATTGACAGACGATTTTTACGTGCCAAGTTGCCGGCCCTGATGCACAACCTTCGACAAAGGTACGCCCATTCACGCATGTCTCCACACAGAAGACGCTCTTGCTGAGAATCGAACAGGGAACGTCTTACTGTGAGGCGACAATGCTACCGCAGCACCACCACCGCAGTTATTTCTGTGCCATTAATATTCCTTGAATAATAGGATATATAGATGAACAGCATGAAAAGTACTACCAGAAACATTTCAAAAGTAAGCAAACCAACAAACCACTATATGAAATAATGCCAAAATACTGCCATAAACATCTCAGAAGAGCTGTGGTTGAAGTACTGTATCAAAAATACAGCACAAAGGTGCATCTTTTGTTATTTTAAGGTGCATTTAATGCTAAGGCTGTGGGCACATCCTGACACATAGAAGTGTAGGGTATACAGTCCTGCAATAAAATGCATTTTTTCTTCTCATAGATAAAATCATAGATAAAATCACATACAGACATAGACAAACATACACACACACTTGCAAAAAGCCATTGTGTGGTGGCTCCACTACAGGTGGTTGAAGTGAAACTCATTGAACATCAGTAACCTAAAGAAAAAAAAGCAGGAAAACACAACATCAACCCATTGTTTTCCAAAGGAATAGGAACACACAATATCACACTGACAATAATTAACTTCTTTTGGGACTTCTCTTCCCTCTTCAAGTTGGTGCAGTGGTGCAACTGTTATATATATGTTTGATGGGTATAGATGTGTTTTGTCACACTGCAAAAACAATGCTTAAAGCTATTTTTTTATTTTTTTTGTCACTCTTTTGTGTTTTTGGAATTACTTTTCCTTATTTCTGCTGCTCTGTATTGTGGAGCTCGATGTTTCATAATAGAAACAAACCGTGTATGACATTGCTTTTGACAAAGGGAATATGAAAGGAAAATGTTGACACTTGTCTGGGATTAAAACCCAGGATGCCATGTCTGATGTAAATCAGCATTATGCACATCATACAACTGTTATTATATCCTTTAGCAGTGAGCAGTGGATTTTTTATTTTGTACTGTGCATTTCATCTCACATTTTTCATGTAGTTCTGGGTAAGACAAATCTCTTTGGAAGTTACGATAAAAATACTGTATTTGTAAAAGGTTTGCCCAAAATAAGTAATTTTGTACTTATTACTAAAAAGTATATCGCGACATTTTTTTATTCTACACAAATGTTTAATTCCTTGAAAACAAAAAAATATTCAAAAGTTTGGAAGTTAGGAGAAAGGATGGTGCTGAGTCCACTCACTGACTCTTGTGATACTTTACACCCGGTCATCTTCTTCCCCCCAGATAACTTCTCCAACCACATCTTCTTCACTTTCTGCTTTCTTGCTTTAACTATTTTTCCACCCACTTTACTATCATTGTAACCAATAATTCCCTGTGCAGAGCCATGTCAAAGGTCACTGTAAAAGCATTAAAGAGTGTTTGCATGTGATAGACACCTTATGCTCCCGACATAGACAGGCCCTCCCGAACTCCTGCTACTTAAATATACATTTTCTTTGATACTGCTGTACCTCAGAGTAAGAGAAAAACTCTTTGGTATTGCATCTTTAGACATAGTATTACCATTATCTGCACACATAATCTTGCCCTTGCAAGGCTCACAATGTTGGTTTCAAAATTTGAACAAGGATCTTTGACTGATGAGTAGAGCAGGTGAAGCAGGTAATCAAGAGTTTTCATTTTGCTGAGGTTATGAGATTGGGGTTCTTTTTGGAATTGGGAGGTGTACCATACCATAGAGGATTGACCACACTGTGCTAGGATGGGACAAAGTTGGTTAGAAGTATTGAGTTCTGTAAAGGTGCTTGGGGCGGGGGGGGTGGTGAGCATGAATCGCTATCTAGACATGTAGTGAGGGCCAGATATGGTTGTAACTATCTGACATTGTGAAAGCTGTGTTTGGTTGGCTCAAAGCAGTTTCAAACTGAGAAGATGATCACTTCTGGTACATGTTCAGAGAAAAGTCTTCTGGATTTTGTTTTACCTACTTCACCTTTGTAAACAGTGTAAACAGAGTAGGTCTATTTTGTTCTCTGTATCCTTATGCCTTCCTACATTATTATAACTGCCAGTACTTCTAATCGGAATTCTAGATTTAAGCAGACAAGAATTTTATTTAACTGAAAATAACTTTTTCTCTTCCTGATGATCCAGAACTAAATAAACATTGTGTGTGTGTGTGTGTGTGTGTGTGTGTGTGTGTGTGTGTGTGTGTATGTTGTGCATACATGCTGTCTGATTTCATAATTTGTGCATATCTTTATCTCTGTATAAATGTTCAGCAAGTCTGAAATCCAGGTTAACAAACATCCTATATTACCTTTAACTTCCATAACTTATTTGTGTATCATAATAACATGAGCCACCATGTCAAATGTAATGGAGAAATGTAGGTAAACAGCTACAGTCCTACAACCTGGTCCATTGCTGATGGTAAATTATTACAAAAATGTAGACAACAGCCCTCACATAGTTTCTACCATACCAGCTCATACAGCTTAAAATCAGTGAAACTGTGTTAATAAAAATGTAACACCTGAGCACTCATTAAGAACAGAGCTTTTATTTATTTGTTTTATTGTTAACCTGGTTAGTCTGTCAGTCTTGGTTGGTGCCTTGTTTTCAAAAAAAACCCCAATATGCTATTTATCTAGGTAGGAGAAATTTGTCCAGAAATATGCAATGGGATCTTTGCACTTGTAGTCCAATAGCAGACAATTTCCTTTTCACAGCTTTTTATCTTTGTACTAGGTTTGGGATTGATTATTTAAATGATTTAGAAATGTTTGTATGTTATTGACAATTCAAATAAATGTACACAGCAGCCAGCCTCAGCAGGTACGGCAAGGGCACAGCACCAAAATGAATAGCAAAGTCCAAAAAAGTACTGCCAGCCCAAAGTGGTGTGCAAAAAATGTATTTAATGTGACAATAAACAGACCGGTTTCGACAAAAATTACATAGCCTTCCTCAGTGTAACAAAACTTCCACAAATAGCTACATTATATATGCAACAGTTAATTGGCAAGATATGCCATATACAACATACTAAGGGCAAGGTATATTTGGATCTTGTCACTAGGCATAACTGCTATGATTAGATTTGATAGCATTAACCTTAGGCAATTCTGTTTGTTTTTTCTGTTATACCGAGGATCATTAGCCCCATCTCTTATAATATTCATGGTTATTTATGGATAATCGGAATGACTGTATATCTTTGGGTGGACTGACATTTTTTTCATCCTTTTTCCAATATCTATATATGTTTTTTGACTATATGGGTTTCTGTGTCTGCCTTTGACAGCAACTGTTAATTGTTTTATGATTTTGGTTATGATTTAGGTTATACTGGTTGGTTTACCTTATCACCTGGATACACTTATGGTCAGATATGATCTTTGAATGTTTGGAGTGAATTCTCATGAGTTGTATTTTGGTCTTTTATCTTTACTATTGGTGTAGGATTTTGGATTAGTGGGCCTGAGGTATGTAGCACTACTCAATTATGGCAGTTATTTATTGAATCATTCTATTGGTGGCTATTATATTGGTGTAGGATTTTGGATTAGTGGGCCTGAGGTATGTAGCACTACACAACTACGGCAGTTATTTATTGAATCATCCTGTTGGTGCCTATTATATTGGTGTAGGAGTTTGGATTAGTGGGCCTGAGGTACGTAGCATTACTTAATTATGGCAGTTATTTAATGAATCATTCTGTTGGTGCCTATTATTGTTCTCCCTCTTGAGTCCAATTCAAGGATTCAATTTCTTTTGGGGGCACGTAGCACCATAATTTTTTGTTTTAATTTGGGGTGTTGAACCCATGCCTAACAAGGGTAGGGGCTATTGTTCCTTGGGTCAGTGGCCTAAATAAGTTGTTAACAAATTGGATGGTTTTGTTTTGATATCTAGAACCACTTTTGTGTCATTTGGGTGTGGTTTGAACCTGTTTAACAAAAATTCTCATGGTTCATCATTCATTTTGATGTGTATTTTGGTATAATTAACACACTTGCTGTAATTTTTGTCAGTCCTGAAACGATATTGCTCTAATTGTACTTCATAAGCTTTTTAGAATTTTGGATGAACATGGATTTGGGTCAACTACTCAAAGGTCTGTCATCTGACAGGGATGATACTGGCATTTTTGGTTTAGGGACTAAGGCTTCTGGGGATCCCTTGGACAGGGGTAAATCTACAGGATCTTGTTATGATGTGTTTGCTAAATTGTCCAAAAGTATGAGGGCCATGCGCACTACCATGTGGCATCTTCACCTATTTAAAGCATATATGGTGAGCAATATATGTCCTAGAGGACTTTGGGTCAATATACAACCCTTAGTTTCTGATATAGACCAAGAATTGGATCAGTAATTTTTAGCGGTGCAACAACAAGCATCTATGGGGTTTGTGGAGGCCTTATCAGCCTATTATAATAGATGTATTGACTCCAGTTTGATTGAGGTTACTAAATTGTATGAGGATACCAAATTGTTTGATGGGCAGGCCTGTTATCAAACCTGCTTATAACAGTAAAGTCAGGAAGTTCTGTCTTTGAAAGGTCAACTCAGGGACAGGAAAATACACAAGTTTAACCGAGACCAAGCGGACTATGATAGGGGGAGACCATTTGGACCCCACAAAAGTGTTAAATTTGCTAATACTGGATCTAAACCCAATAAGAGAAAATGGCCAAGGTCAATCCTAAAGAAGAATGTAGAATAAGACAAACCAGCTCGCTGACCAGGAAAAGGAGTTTAATCCACAAAGTAGCACCAAAAAAACAGCTGAAGACCACAGAAAGTCCACGAATAAGCACCAGCACTATCAGGATCGCTCCTCTGAATTTACCACTATCAGGATCGTTCCTCTGTGTACTGCGGTGGTGGTGCTGCAGTAGCGTTGCCGCCTCGCAGCAAGACGTTATGCCGTTTGATTCGCTGGTCCGTCTGAGTCCGCTAATGACTGGCAGTAGATTTTTTTACTTGCGAAGTTTGCAAGCCCTAATACACAACCTTCAACGAAGGTACACCCATTCACGCTTGTCTCCACACAGAAGACGCTCTAGCTGAGAATCAAACGGCACAATGTCTTGCTGCGAGGCGGCAACGCTACTGCAGCACCACCACCGCAGTACACAGAGGAACGATCCTGATAGTGGTAAATTCAGAGGAGCGATCCTGATAGTGCTGGTGCTTATTCGTGGACTTTGTGGTCTTCAGCTGTTTTTTTGGTGCTACTTTGTGGATTAAACTCCTTTTCCTGGTCAGCGAGCTGGTTTGTCTTATTCTGTTTTTACCAGTTTCTGTGCCGTGTGTTGTTTTGCCTAAAGAAGAATGTGTCATCTTTTGGTAGCACTTCGGGGGGTGATTCATCCTCCATGACAAATTCAGAGACACCATTAGTTTTGTCATCTCCCACACCTAAACGCAGCAACTCTGATACCTCTTTAGGGTCAGGAGGCACAGGGCAGGGCGGAAACAAGAATATCCAATGTGGTGAATTTGTTACAAATCATGACCAACAAGTAATTGAATTTGATAATGTTCTTAACATTTCTTCACATGTTTTAACTCCAACTCAAACAGAGTTACTGAATAAAGGATTCAATTTCATCCCTGCATTCTTTGTCCGTTTTGCTGATGATGTAAATTCCTTTTGTTGAATTCTGAATTTGAAATTGTTTTTTGATCGACATGATCATGAGCTTGATAATCAATCATTTCATTTCCATAGGTCTAGCTTTATGCCTCCGATGAATCACATTGTTCATCTTTTTCTCCACAAAGTTCTCAAGGATCTACATCTCCACTATTCTGACATGGTTGGCAAGTCACATAATCTCTCAAAGATACAGCAAGAGGCCCTAACACAGCTCAAGTCTAATAGAAATGTGGTCATCATATCGGCTGACAAAGGGGGTGCTGTAGTGGTTATGGACTGGGCCAATTATGATAGTGAAGCAAAGAGGCAATTGAACAATAAACAGCATTACATGCATTGTCCCTGGATCCCACTGGGGGTTTCAAAAAACAGATAGATGCTTTTTTGAATTTGGCAGTGGAGGAGGGGATCATTACAACTTATATTTCCAATCATTTGATGGTGAGTGATCCCAAACCACAATATATATATATTTGTTACTCAAGGTTCATAAATCACTACAGAACCCCCCTGGTAGGCCTATTGTTTCAGGTAGGGGTTCTCTCACTGAGCCGTTATCGGTTTATTTGACACAATATCTCCACCCTTTACTTAGGTATGTCAAGGCACAGATCCAAGACACAACAGAGTTCCTGCAGATCCTGCAAGATACCCAAATTGAGCCAGGGTGTTTTTTATGTACTCTTGATGTGTCTGCCCTCTATACTAATATACCACACTGGGCAGGCTTGGTAGCACTGGAACATTGGTTAACAATACCAGAACTCTATCCACCAGGCTTCAGCACATTTCTTTTGGGATTAACTGTGCATGTACTAACCAAGAATGTATTTTATCAGGATAGTTGTTATTTGGAAATGCAGGGTATCGCTATGGGGGCCTCATTTGCCCCTATATATGCCGATCTTTTCACTGGCATATATGGAGGAACAATTGATTTACGATCCCCTTCACAATCTGTATTTATCCGAAATTGACATTTGGTGTCATTATTTGGATGACTGCTGGGTAGTATGGAGAGCTGATGTTGCCTTTTTAAATGATTTTTTGGATTACATCAATAGTAATAAATGGGGTATCCATTTTACATGCAACTTTCATCTGAACCAGATTACTTTTTTGGGTGTTCTGATAAGCAGGAATCCCGATCACACATTGGACACACAGGTTTACCAGAAATTTCTGGAATATAACACCTTTTTGCATGCCTCCAGTCATCACCCTCCCCATATCATATGCAACATACCTAAATCCCAATTTATGAGACTCGAGTGTATTTTCTCTGATGAACAGCAAAGGCATGACCTGGTGGGTAGATTCAGGGCAGGGGGGTACAAATCTGGCACCATTACCATGGCTTGAAGGGAGGTATCCTCTTTAGACAGAAAGGATCTTATGAGATATAAGGATAGGTCCCCTTCTCAGGATTCACATATTAGATTCATCACTACCTATGGGCGCAATACACATAACCTTTTACAAGTGATCCAACAAAATTGGAATATTTTGATGGGAGATGTCAGGCTTGCCAATATGTTACCATAGAGATGCCCTTTTGGGTACAGGAGAGGTAGAACATTGGGTTATTTTTTTACTCATTACAAAACTGGGTTCTTGGACGTTCAACCACGTCAAACAACACTAATGGGGGATCACCTGATTGGGTGTTTCCCATGTGGACACTGTATCCATTGCATTTGGGCGGACAAGACCAAAGAATTCACTAGCGGAAACACTGGCCAGGTTTATGATATAAAGTTTTTTGCTAATTGCTCTAGCGAATGGTTGATTTACTTGGCTACCTGCTCATGTTCTGCGTTTTATATAGGACAAACTTTGAGACCTGTGAAACTTTGTATTAGTGAACACATTAGTGATATCAAATGAAGAAAGCAAGTAGTGCCTTGTACAAGCATGTTTTGAATCACCCTACAGCCAATTTCAAATTTACTATTATAGATATAGTCATTGGTAAGAAAGGGAACAAGGTTGGTTGGAACAATATATTAAATTCCAAAGAAAGAAAATGAAAATGGATCATCAAACTGGGGGGGGGGGGGGTTATTCCCCCCTGGGCTTAATGAGCAATTGTGACCAATCATGTTCTTTTGCCAATTAACTGTTGCATATATAATGTGGCTATTTGTGGAAGTTTTGTTACACTGAGGAAGGCTATGTAATTTTTGTTGAAAATGGTCTGTTTATTGTCACACTAAATATATTTTTTGCACACCAATTTGGGCTGGTAGTAGTTTTTTGGACTTTGGAATTCAAATAAATGTTTCATAACCGGTCCTGTTTGTAGTTTCCCACTTCAAACTCCGTGCTGGTAACAGTACAAGTTCCAGGCATACCTCTCAATCTATAAGAAATCTGGACAAAGCCTAAAATAATAGCGGACAAAGACCCCAAAATCGGGACAGGTTTTACATATTGCTCTTATAAACTTAGAAAATTGCTAGAATAGCAAAATTTATGTCCGGGTGCATTTTTGTAAAGGATATAGTCTGAAACTGAAATGTGTGTCCTTATTTAGTGACTTCAGTCCTGACTGCCTTGCTTGAAAACCCCAAATTTTAAAAAGAACAAACAAAAAATATGAAGCAAAAATCTGGACAGTTGAGAGATAATGTCCAGGTTACTTATTTATTTTTTTCTGCCAATCAATGCATTTATTTCCTTGAAATTAGTAGCTTGTGTGCTAGCATTCTTCAGTCTTTCCATGGGAATCAGCAATTTATTCTTTCTCCAAACTGTGATGTTATAAGAGGGTAGCTAAGCATAACTTATTTCTTTTAGTTCTGTAGCTGTTTTAACTATGAAATTCCAATTTCAATCATATCAAGGATCTGAAACAACCAAAAATAATGCGTTAAACACTGAAGGTGAAGTATTTTTCTGCAGGGGGAGTAAGTCTCCATCCTTGAAATTATATATAGCAATTCCACGGTCACACCAATGTGAAGAGGGGAGAAACCTCCCAAAAGAAGTCATTTGCAGTGGTAATGATTTCCTAAGATAAACAGAAATTGAGGTTATGTTTCTCGGTGTTTTTTTTCTTTGGGCTACTGACACATGAGGAATTTCACCTTGAGCCTCTAAGGGCTGCTTTTACTTAGAAATTTATATTTTAATGAATTATTTTAGGACTGTCTGATCGTCTTTTTTCTCTCTCCTCTACGCACTTCAATGAATTTTGAACTTTCAATACCCTTTTTATTACTTGTGCATTTATTGAACTTTTTGCTGTTGTTTATTGATGACATATCATGTTAAAATGATGGCTGCATGAATGTGAACACTGCAAAGATCTTTAAATTAAGAACTTTGTTGATTATCCATCTGTCTGGTGGTACCATTTTCTGAAACCCACTTTGTCAGGTGCAGAGTTATGACACACAGATTGAAAGCATCTAAATGATGTGCCCTTTGAAAATCAGAGCTGCCTGTCTCCTTACTTGGAATACTTTGTGGACTCTCTGTAATTTTAGCTCAGTACTAAGCCTTGACACGTGGGACCACATCCCAAACATGCCGTCTGCACTGCCTGAATAAACTGTTGCAGTTCTATGTCATATTCATTTATGTGTGGTATGATTTGTGTGTGTGTTTCCGCACTGTGCCTCCCTCCTTCAAAGCATTCCTTTGATGACTTGTCTGATCATAACCTAATGTAGTGACAGGTGGAGGGAGTTAACGGTTGCTTGGAAATGGAGTCAGCAGTAAACCCATTTTCATAGATAGTGCACAGAAACAGAACTAGCGCACTTGGAAGAGGCATCCTAATTACAGTTTGTCACTGATGGGCCAGTTCTGAACTTGAAGCATTTGAGTGTTTATTCAAAAGAAGACAAAACAGTAACTTGAGACTGAACAAGTGGCTAGGATGGGGAGTACTTGCAGGCTCTGCATTTTAAATAGATAACATCAAATAGAATAGAAAGTACAACAAAGAAATCTACACAAACCAAAGTATTCATCATGTTCTGTAGCAGTGATGCAGAGTTTATTACAGGAACTTAGCAGTAAATGTTGGAGTTAGCTGGCAGGAATAAATCCATTACCAGTGAATCATTCTTTTACCTTCATCTCAGGCTCTTTTACTTCTATATTTTTAGCACTTTACTGTAAACAGTTAGGTATGGCAAATATATTTAGGTTCAATGAGGCTGTAAAACAAAGCCTTATGTATTTTATTTTAGTTCTGGAAAGAATGTAGTCCATTGTTACAATGTCAACAGACTCTTCCCCAGCAAGCTTTGACAGCATGCAGGAGATATGTGCACAGTTGACAATCATACTACAGCTGTTTATGCACAATGTTTCACACCTGTCCCTTCACACAAACATGAGCAAGCTGTGTGAAATGACATACTTGGCAGGCTCAAAAGGGATTTTTTTGTCTTTTGAAGCTTAAATCCCAGTGAACAAAGTTGGGTTTTACAATGTAATGCAGACATTAAGAGAGGCTCTTTTGCTATTTGCCAGTGACAAAAGTACAAATTCTAGTTTATTAATATTAGATGAAACTTTGAAACAATGGAAAAATGGAAAAAGACAATACATTCCTAGTAAATATATAGACATGGAAAGTTCTGGAAAGTAATTATTTACTTGATTGTCCATTCATAGTGGAGTGGGATAGCTATATAAACCCATTTATACTTCTGCACTAGGAAATTTGTGCATGTAACACCGAAACAATGCAGAAAACAGAAATTCCTGCTTCCTCATAGAAAATGTCTTTGTTGCAGTGCTTCTGCACTTAAATCTTTTAGAAAGTATAATAAACTAAACACCACTGATGCAGCTCATTTCTCTATCTGCAACAGTGCATCTTTAACTTGGTATATTTAATTTTCCTCTCATTGGTAGCTTGACAACATAGTCTGTTTGACAAAAGTTAAGAGTTTAGTTTGTCAGCTTTCACCAAGTGCAGGAGCATTTGATGTAATTTCTGCTTATATAATGCCACGGCACTCAGTGGTACAGTGGGTAGTGGTGTCTCCTCAAAGTAATAGGACCTCCAATTCAATTCTTGGTCTGGGTGCCTTCTGTCTGGAGTCTGCCTGTCCTCCCTGTGTTCACGTGGGTTTTCTCACTTTCCAAACACATACAACAGGTGGATTGGACCACTCTAAATTGGCTGCATGTGTGAGTGCATGCGTGTGGTATCGAAGAATAACCGATGTAAGGCTAGCCACCTGGTAGTGTGAACATTGGCTCTCGATAATCATCACTATTGATGTGACACCCTGACCCTCTATGCAAAAATGGCAGAAGGAGGGTTACAGATGGAGTACTATCATACCTCTCAACCTCTCAGAGCACGAAATCTGGACAAAGCCATGAATAAAACTGGAACAAAGGCCCAAAAATAGGGACAATTTTTAAATATTGCTCTTACAAACTTAGAATGAGGATAAAATAACAGGTTTTGGATTAGAATGAATTTTATGAAGTGTATGAAGTCTGAAACTCAAATGTCTGTCATTATTTTCTAACTTCAATCCTTAATGATTTGTCACTAATTTGCCCGAAAACCACCTTTTATGAAAAACGAACCAAATATATGAGGCAGAAATCTGGACATTCTGCAAAAATCTGTATAGTTGAGAGGTATAAGTACCACGGACCTGTTTTTCATTTTCAAATATTTTTTTTTACTAAAAATTCCAACATACACATGCTGCCAAATCAAGGTCAGCCTAGTAATGTCTGCAAAAAAGAAAAACTATGAGAAATTGGAAAGCAGGGAACATTTGCAGACAATCAAGCATTATTAAGTAAATGGTAATATGTGGGAACGATTAATAGGCAAATGGTGACCACAGACTGAAAACAGCAGAGGAATTCCATTTTAATGCATCTAGGAAATGTTATGTTCTCTGCTGTACAAACTGTTCTCTGCTGTACAAACTGTTTAAGTGTGTGAGGAATGAAAACAAATCAGCAGTTAAATTATTGTATCACTCAACCAGGTCTGCATTCCATTTTCTTAGTATGTGACCACCTGTGACAGAGAAACACAAATGATAATTGTCTAATTGACCATGTATCTATGTCTGTATCTGTATCTGTAACTGGGTCCCTATCACTTGACAGAGTTTTCAGAAACTTGAGCTCCTTACGTTGAGACCATCTGATTGAGTTTGTGAAACAGAAAGCTTTTGAATGGAGATTGCTGTACAGGGAGGATCGGGAAGCCCCCTGCAAAAATGTAAAAAAGATTTTTGTGGGTTTTTTTTCTTTTGATCTTTGACTTTTTGTAAACTTGAATTTCTGGTGTCTCTGATATTTTTTTCAGTTTCCAAAAACTGACATAGACCCCTGTAGCTCTATATATATGTATATATATATATATATATATATATATATATATATATATATATATGTTGAGCCTTTCGGCTTTTCCCGGTTAGGGGTCGCCACAGCGGAACTCCGGTCCACTAATGATTGGTAGTAGATTTTTATGTGCCGAGTTACCAACCCTGATGCACAACCTTCAGTGAAGGTATGCCCATTCACGCAAGTCTCCACACAGAAGACGCTTTAGCTGAGAATCGAACAGGACAACGTCTTACTGTGAGGTGACAATGCTACAGCAGCACCATATATATATATATATATATATATATATATATATATATATATATATATTTATATATAGGTTCCCTTCACAATCTGAAACTACTGAAATCCCGAATTTCAGTAGCCTGAGACCAGAATGGCGAAAGTACAGAATACCGAAACCCCAGAAGCGCGAAATTCAAAATCCTGAATTTCGGAGATTTTGAATTAGCAGTTCTGGTGTTGGTGTGTGAGTGGGTGGTTGGAGATGTAGGTGTTTGTGTTTTACAGGTTTTGGGTAGGGTTTTAGTGTGTGTCTGTGTGTTTTGTTAGTGTAATGTGTGTGTGTGCAAGAGGAATGTAGCTTGTGTGGTGGTGTTTTTGTGTGTTTGTGTAGTGCGACCTCGGAGTTAGTTTAAGTAGGGGGGTGTGGGGGGCACATCCCCCCACATCGGGGTGCAGGGGGGCTTGACACACTGCTTGTATGTAGGGTAGGTGTTTGTGTTTGCGGTATGTTTAGTGTAGAAGTCGCAATTTTAAATTTCGTGCTTCTGGGATTTCAGGTTTATGGATTTTCGGCTTCATGATCTCGAGATACTGAAATTCGGGATTTCAGTATTTCAAGATTATGAATTGAATCTATATATGTGTGTGTGTGTGTGTGTGTGTGTGTGTGTGTGTGCATATATATATATATATATATATATATATATATATATATATATATATATATATATATATATATACATATATATATATATATATATAGATAGATAGATAGATACAGATATAGATATATGGATCTAGGACTATTGAACGAAAGTTCAATTGTCCGAATCCACAATCACCGAACACACTTTAATGAAAGCGCTTTCACCAAAAAAGCGCTTTCATTAAAGTGCATTTAAAAAAAAACAAAAAAAAAACAATAAATCTACTTTTATGCAGAGGGCCAAGCCCCCCTGCACCCCCCACAGCCCCCACCCCCCCACTTTAATATTCTCACTCCAAGATCGCACTACAGTGAGGAAAAGGGAATATTCCCTTATCCGCACCGTAATATGATCTTCGCAACAGTCATTCCCCCTACAACTCCCTCTAGCTGCAGGCATACTTTCGTGAAAGTGCTTTTTTGGTAAAAAGCACTTTCGTGGAAGTATGCCCGGCTGTACCGATCCCAGATTATATATATATATATATATATATATATATATATATATATATATATATATATATATATATATAGACAGAGAGCTAGAGAGAAAGAGAGATATTTACACACACACCCTCTCTGAATGCAAGCATTTTGTAATAAATACCTGTGTGGCCATATACTGTACTGCATAATTAGGCACTGAAGAAGATGATGTAGAAGCAGTAATGCCCTCCTTCTTTGCAGTCTGTATTCACATGGATTTGAGGAATGCATTGAACCAGTAGAGGTGATAGACTTGACTCAGAAATGATCTTCCCACTCATATATGCAATTTCACTTAACAATATAACATCAGCTCCATAGGGGAGTTTGATCTGGTGAGTTGAACAGGAGCATTCATATGCCAGCTAATGGACTGGGCTGAAATTTCCCATAAAATAACTCTACACTCTAAATCTCCATGTTATAGAAGGGAGTTACAAAGCATGGGTGGTGAGTGCTGTATTCCAAACTGGTGAGAGACAATATATATTTTTATGATTTGTTTCTATTTGGTGTCCGGGTAGGTGGACTGTTTGAAAAACGTTTTTTAGCCATGACATATTTAGTACAGTCTGAAAACGCAGATTTATCACTGGCATTGTACACATCGCTATATTTATCTCAGACAGTTTTTGACTGCATTTCCTGCAAACATCATTTCAGACACTTCATCCTATAACCCTTGGATACATTGGCTGATGGTTTCAAACTTAATGTGGAGGTGTCAGTAAAGCAAAATCAATACAAACCAGATCTCAACCCCAAATATAAAAAACTCACTTATTTTAATACAAATACAAATAGTAGAGCTTTTGTAAATAATCCCTTCTTTAATGAATATAAAACACAGTTCAAATGCAGAGTTTTTAAATACAACACATGATCCCATTACCCAATAAGAGCTCAGCTTGCTATACAGAGAACCTAAAGTTTAAAGACACAGCAACACGTAAAGAAAGTACATTCAAAAGCACCTTAAAAAGCACAACAGATATAGGCAGTCAATAGCAACATTCACTTCCGTTTCCTTTGCTTTTGTTTGTTTGGTTTCGGTAAAGCAGCCAGAATGTAATACCTAAACAAAGTGTATTGTATTTAAGAATGCTGAGGGATGAGATTGTCCCTGGGATTCATGAAGCTCAGCACAAGGACGGCGTTAGCCTTGCACCGACCATGCAGCGTAGAGATGGTGCAACAGCACCACATGCATATTAATGAAGGCGCGCTGCCATAAAAGCCACTTGCATAGGAAACGTGCGTGAGTGCAAAGGGCATGTCCAAGCACTGCACGGAGGTGTGAACATGTCGGCTGCATACGCGCAACCTAAAATGCTGACTAATACAGCCTGCTCTAATAGTAATCACTCCTGTCAGTGTCCATGGATACTGAAATGTATGCAAAGCATACAAGACAGTTTTGCGAACACCAAAATAAAAAGTAAACACAAAGGCACGTAGCTGAATAGTGAGTCCCCGTCCCTTGAACAAATAATATTTAAAACCCTGTGCCCGTATTCCATTGTAGTGTTGATAGTTATAACAAGTGGAAGTGAAACGCATCATGTTAGCGTGCCGTCAATTGCTAAGCCTAGCCCAATGGTTAGGGTTACCACCTGTCGCACATTGTGAGGAACAGTCCCCCTCTAGGCAGTTGGGTCCATATCAAATACATTATAAATGTCAAATGTCCTGCAATTGTAGGACATAATTATGCCCCATGTTTTATGAAATAGTCCCATAGTCCCATACAATACTTATTTCCGTATATAAAATACCTAAATGTTACAAGAAACAGAATAAGCAAGTAAATGAAACAGAATAAGCATCTAAACCGCTACAACAATAAAAGCTTATATTTAGGCATAAAACTAAAGTACTATCCTTTGTACTGACCATGGGTATGTGTTGGCCTGTAAACTCTGATGTGTGTCCCGAAAATGTCCCATCCTGGTCATATGAAAAGGTGGCAACCCTACCAATGGTCAGAGCATTCGCCCAAAATCTGCCCATTCGTGGTCCAAGTCATCCTTGTCAGGATGGCCCAAAGATGACCGAGTATTACCCGGGTCTACCTACCATGTCATGAAAGATAAGTATTTGCATGTACCTATGTGCATGATGTACAGCATGTGGATGATCAGAAATGCTAGGGTAGTCCTCACAACCATACTGGTACCAGAGAGATGTAGTGTACGCAATGTGTTCTGTTGACTGTGCCATGGGCCATCAACCAGAGAAGGGATGGATGGTGTCTGTGGAATATGGGGGTGGAGGGTGACGGGTAATGTAATAATTCGCCAAGGGGAGACTGGGTTGGATGCACAATAGGTGAACTGGAGGTGTACGAGGGAGCAGTGCCACAGTGGGTGAATCAAAAAGATAACCAAAAAACAAATATTCACATCCACAATACAACCTGACAGGCCATACTGTAGAACACAATCCCACAAACATATGAACATTAAAAAGTGCAATACACATGTACAGGAACTTTACCGGCACATACCCACATAATGGTCTGGCCTGAACTGAGCCATCCAACCCCAACATACCTGGATACATAATTGAATACCCATCATCCCCTCCACAGCACACCCCTCTTCCTGAATGTTCACCAAAACCACCCATACTCGGGCTGCTAGATAGGCGCAGCCATATCTGCACATAGTGACCCCTACTCATATCTAGTAGGCAGTCTCACCCTACGCAGTCTCAGGATTGCAAACTATATATCCCTTGCATGTATAACCCTACCTCATTTTCATAAAGCCAAAGGAAACGAGGTCATTGGTCCCCACAATTTTTTGATATCCCTCATGGGATAAGTATCTGTTCTAAACATTAGACTTGGTGTCACGACACGATGTCCAGTCCTGTAGACATCTGGACACAAGTTGTATGAGCAGTAGTTGTCCACAAGACTGTTTAGCCTCCAGCTGGTCCTGCAGAACCTATGACCTGGGATTAAACACCTGACTGTGATACACGTCTCCCCAAGTGCATTATCGGGAATATATACCTTACACATTTGCAAAGTGGCAGTCGGATATAGGGTGATTAAGGTGCTTTAAAGCAGACGTAAGTAGGGTTACCACCTGTCCCACTTTGCGAGGGACAGTCCCTTTTTGGGCAGTTGTTTCTTGACCAAAAATAATACAATGGCAAATGTCCTGTGATTGTAGGAAATACTTATGTCCCATATTTCATGTAACAGCTGCATAAAACAGTTATTTCTGTATGTAAAATACTTAAATGTCACAAGAAACAGAATAAGCAACTAAACTGCTGCAAGAATAAGCTTCCATTTAGGCAAATAAGTAAAGTTCTAACCTTTGTACTGACAGTGGGTATGTGTCAGCCTGTAAAATCTGATGTGCGTCCTGAAAATGCCCCGCTTTGGCCATTTGAAAAGATGGCAACTCTAGACGTAAGCGGGTATGAAAGCATGTATGGTGAAAAGATGGCAACTCTAGACGTAAGCGGGTATGAAAGCATGTATGTGCAATGGTAGGTGGCGGTGATTCAACGGTATGGGAAATGTAAATAACCATGTAGGTGTATATGCATGTGTATGTACAGACTGATATATACATATATGTATATATATATATATATATATATATATATATATATATATACATATATATATATATAAATATATATATACATATATATATATATATATCTATATAAAGAATGAACATGGTCACAATATAGCAATCATAACAAATGTGAAGGGAAACAGCAGCAGAACCCCCATAATATTTAGTGCTGTTATATATCAGGATGGCCAGAGATGAGCACACTTCTGCATTCCCAACAACAGGTAAAATTTCAAAAGTGGAACTAACGATGCCCCCATGCTAAGTCTGACTTTCAACTATATATAGGGCAGTCCCGGTCCCTAGTTGGACAAGCCTAAACCCGGATGACCACATGAACACCCTGACAATCAAACACACGTATGTGCCAGGACTATAGGCGTTGGAGGTCTGAATATCCTCGGAGTGAGTCAACATGCGGCACGGGTCCAGATCAGTAGGGAATAGGGAATGGCGCATGTTTAGTAGTGAGGTTTTCCCAACAGGAAAATGGATGCCTGCTGTGTAAGTGAAGTGATGAGGCATGTGATCGGGTAACTATGAACCATGGGTATACATATAAATGAAGCAGAACACCAATAGTGTAGTAGTTAGAGCATCCGCCTAACAAAAAGGCATTCATGTTTCAAGTTCGACTATAGCACATATCATTTTCCTTGTGGAATGAATGTTGCTCTACTGTAAAGCCAACATTTAAACATGTAAAGGTGAACGTGTGTATCGCATGGGACTATTAACTAGATCCCTTCAATCAAAGTGGTACTGTCATAATGAATAAGGCACAAGTAAGCACAAATAAGCGGCAGTAAACATATGTAACGCACAGTAAGCATTGGCGAGTGCACCTTCACAGGTGTAAGCAGCTCCCAGTATAGGAAATGTATGTTTGTATGTACAGATGTAATATAAATATATATATATATATATATATATATATATATATATATATATATATATATATATATATCTATACACATACACACACACACACACACACACACACACACACACACACACACACACACACACACACATATATATGTGTGTATAGATATATATTTACATACATGTAATATATATATATATATATATCTATATATATATATATATATATCTATATATATATATATATATATATATATATACATATACATGAATACTGGACGTTGTAACAATAAAGCATACACAAGGGATGTGAAGGGAATCAAATGCAATTTTGGTATTATAAAGTGCTTTCAGCGTATGTCATAAAAAGCTGTCCAGGAGTGAGCAGGGCACCGCTACTCACACCACAGGCAGGGTTTTACCAGTGGGAGTAACATCATTGAATTGCTAAGTCTACTTTACACACAGATGGAATGTAGTCCCATGCTGGGATGGCCAGATTCCATAACCCCAGGAAACTCATGTATGTGCAAAAATACATGGCAGGAGACCCTGTGAATATACGAGGTGGGACAAAATGTGTGCAGGGCCCTAAACGCTCTGGAGAGGGCAATGTGTAAAGGTGTGTCATGGCTGCAATAACAAGTGGATAATGGATGTTACGCATGTAAATTCAACACGGGTGGGGTGGAGGAACTACAGGTATGCAATTACAGATCCAGGCATGCCAGGGTTGGATGGGCTGGTTCTAATGGACTGCCCCATAGAGGTCAGCTAGTTCGTAATAGGTATTTATGCAAACAGACATATAGACAACAATATGTTGAAGTACAATTTCTGTAACACATGTATTCCATTTGTTGACATAAATAACAGGAATGTGCACATACAAACATCAACAGTAGATGGAATAATACGCTGTGCAGAAGAGGGATGGGTCGAATCACACTGTATCACATTCCAATTACCATCGGTAATCTGTACATGAACATACTGCAACATCTGTCCGCTGTATAACGTGCTACATAGCAATTACAAGATAACTGGATTGAAGTGTCGGTGTTATAATGAGTAAGGCACTAGTATGCTGGTGAAGCGTATATAAACACCATTACGCATGTGTAAGTGCATATGAGCGGAGAATGTATTGGCACACAGATGTGTATATACATATATATATATATATATATATATATATATATATATATATATATATATATATATATATATACATACACACACACACACACACACACACACACATATGTATATATATATATATATATATATATATATATATATATATATATACACACACACACACAAATATATATATATATATATATATATATATATATATATATATATATATATATATATAGATATATATATATATATGTATAGAAACAAGAAATCAGGTAATCCACAAGTAGTAATGATAGTCCCAAGATAATATCCTGAACGTAAGTTTATTTTCACAAAAGCAAACGTTTTCACTACTGTTAAGACAGCAACTTCTTCAGAGAAACTGACAAAAAAGAAGCGCCAAGTATTTAAACTTGCAGTGGCGCTAATACGTATGTCACATTAGTTTACATAAAACCACCCATTAAGTGACATTTAGCATGTATAAAATTTAAGAATTGTTTAAAAATAAACAATAATAAAAATGTTTTTTTTATGAAGCCTTTTAAGCTGACATTCCCTGTCTAAGGTTAGTAATACATAAAAAAGCACATAAAATTTTTTCTCACAAGCACAAAACATTAGTTTCAACCAGTGCAAAAAAACCAGTTACTAATACGCTGGTTAAAAACATATATATCTATGCAGCATTTAATATTCCATGTCTTCTGTTGTTTAAAATGGTAACCCACCTCTAAAAGTAGTGTTTAAAAGAAGTCAGGTGAAATCATGAAAACTACACATGTAGAAAAATACTAACTACTGTGTGCCAAAGGTACATACTCACTAAGTCAAATTGTACACTATATAAGTAGAAATTGTACGCATATAGGAGGACAAATCTAACTGCTACATACATGCATCTATAAAAATTACAATTCACATAAAAAATATATGTGAAAAATACTTCTTTTTTTCCTTTTTTTCTTCTCTGTATTTATAGTCACATGTTAAAATTACAGTAAAAGATTCACATATGTTACCTCAAGGTAATTTTCAGTTTCAGTATACTAGTTATGTTACAGTTTTCATTTAAACCTGGTACGCTAAAAGCATCTAAAGTCAGTTGCCACTCTAATTCGCGTACTTCCAATAATAAAGGGAACAGACCACCTCTAATGTCGAGAGGATCATGATCTATGGCTAAAAAATGGAAACTGTGACCCGGGTTTATACTAATGTGTTTTGCTAAAGCATTATCGCTTTTGTTTTTCCTTATGGCATAAATATGCTCATACAGTCTTTCACGTAGCTTTCGATCAGTTTTTCTTACGTAGAAGGCTGGACAACAGTCACAGATAGCCAAATAAACAATAGATCTAGACTCACAGTTGGAATACTAAATGCTGGATAGATATATATGTTTTTAACCAGCGTATTAGTAACTGTTTTTTTGCACTGGTTGAAACTAATGTTTTGTGCTTGTGAGAAAAAAATTTATGTGCTTTTTTAATGTATTACTAACCTTAGACAGGGAATGTCAGCTTAAAAGGCTTCATAATAAAACATTTTTATTACAGTTTATTTTTAAACAATTCTTAAATTTTATACATGCTAAATGTCACTTAATGGATGGTTTTATGTAAACTAATGTGACGTAGAGCATATATATTAGAGCCACTGCAAGTTTAAATACTTGGCGCTTCTTTTTTGTCAGTTTCTCTGAAGAAGTTGCTGTCTTAACAGTAGCAAAAACGTTTGCTTTTGTGAAAATAAACTTACGTTCAAGATATTATCTTGGCACTATCGTTACTACTTGTGGATTACTTGATTTCTTGTTTCTGGTTTTTGCTATTGTTCTGCTGGTCTGTATATATATATATATATATATATATATATATATATATATATATATATATATATATATATATATCTATATACAGCAAGGTATGAATATACATATGCAGATATATCTGTATATATTAATGTAAATATATATATATATATATATATATATATATATATATATATATATATATATACATATATATGTTACAGTAAATATACACATGTATATACCTAGGCTATGTTACAGCAGTTATGGGTAACATATGTTCAGACCGGGCATATGTTGGTGGGAGGTCCAATCAACAACATCTACCTCTCCCCCCAGCTAGGCCAATGAGACATACATACACGCAATAAAGGTAAATACAACACTGCTTCCCAGACCACTGGCAGGAAACTACCAGTGGGAGAGATCTACAAGGTCTACACTTTAAACATGGACAGTGACGTCCCTTGTGGGACACCAAAAATTTTGTTCTTCCAGGCAATGCCAGTAAAGATTGCTGCGACCAGGATGTAGCTGTACACAGAAGAGTAGGTTGTGTAAGCCTGATAACACATGGGTTGACACAACGTACGACATGTGTCCCGACACGGGGAGAGTGGGCAGTGTGTAGGGGTGTGTTCATATCCCACATGCGCCCACAGTAAGGATGAGTGAAGTAGAGTTGTGGCAGGTAGGGGAACTATGGGTATGCGATTATGGGCCTAGGCGTGCAGGTGTTGGCTGGCAGACACGTATTAGTACCAACCTGTGGATGTAAGTAATATTCTGATGTGGGTATAGCAGACACCCATACCTCCCAAACCTTAAGAGCACATCCAATGAACAGTCCGTAAACTATTGGGGGAACACATAGGGACCATATCATTGAACTGTCCCCAATTCCCAAGGATGTCCGTGATTACGAATCAGAATCTAACGCAGTCCCAACTAAACCCTCCTAGAACTAGTGATATTAGGAGGAAAAGTGGTGGAATACACATAATGAATAATGATAACATGTAAGAGCCCTAAACAGCATGTACCTCAGAAAATGTGTATGAATACATATGTGCTCTTGGTCCGTCAATGTGTCAGGTTAATAACACCAGCCTTCTAAATGTGTTCCTGAGGTTGTTATGCAGTGTCCCTGATTCAGTGTTCATTCTTCCCCATTCGTATGAGAGGTCTGCTCAACTACCTTAGAAAGATGATAGAATAATAGGGTTGGGGTTACCACCTGTCCACCTTTGCGAGGGACACTCCCCTTTGGGCAGTTGTGTCCTGCAAAATAAATGCAATTATGGCAAATGTCCTGTGATTTATGGCAAAGATTTCCTATTTTGTCTGTAATAGTTGCATAAAACAATTATTTTGTACCTGAAACACCTAAATGTCATAAGAAACAGTATAAGCAACTATAATGCTACAAGAATAACTTTTTATTTAGGCAAAACAGTGAAGTACTCTCCTTTCTACTTGCTGTGGGTATGTGTTGCCCTGCAAAGTCTGATGTCTCTTCATCCAGATCCTATAGGGTTGCCACCTTTCCAAATGGTCAAAGTGGGACATGTTCTGTAGAAATGCCAGACTTTCCAGGACAAAACATACCTACAGCTGTGCATAGTAAAGAATTACACTTATTTGCACAAATAAAAGCTTAATCTAGTAACATTTGAATTGCTTATGCTACTTCACATAACATATAGAAGCTTCATATATAAAATAACTGTTTTATGCAACTATTAATGAAACGTAGAATATAATAATGTCCTGTAATCAAGACATTTGCTATGTCTTGATTATTTTCGCAGGTCACAACTGCCTAAAGAGGGGCTATCCTTCGCAAAGTGGGACAGGTGGTAACCCTAAAGTCTCACCTTGGCCAATTGAAAAGGTGGCAAACCTATAATAGACATGCGGTAGCATGACTCGGCTGACGGATGTGGCTCCCACAACCCAACTACTTGTCTGTATTAAAGAGTCTCGGTTCCTATGAATCAGCCAGATGGGAGCAGATTGTATGAGGAACACACAAATAATATGATTAATTCACTGTACAGGCCACTGATTCCATACAGTCGAATGCCGTGCCGTTGCCTAATGGGCAGCCATTCCCGATACTGTAGTCAGGAGAAGCCTTAGGTCAACTGGTGCCCTAGGCAAAAGGGCATCATGACACCCCCCACTAAACCACCCAGTGCCCCCATCCTGGTCTACCTACACCAAATAAATACTGGAAAAGTTGCCCTACTAAAGCGGCGCCCTAGGTGGCCGCCTAGTTGGCTTATGCCTAAGCCCCGCTATGACTGTAGTCATGTAGTCCAATGTGATAGAAATCACAAGGTGGGAGCAGATTGTATGAGGAACACACAAATAATATGACTGATTCACCGGACAGGCCGCCGATTCTGTACAGTCGAACGCCATGCCGTCGCCTAATAGGCAGCCATTCCCAATACTGTAGTCATGTAGTCTGATGTAATAGGCATCACAAGGTGGGAGCAGATTGTATGAGGAACACACAAATATGATTGATTCACTGGAGAGGCCACTGATTTCTTACAGTCGAATGCAATGCCATCGCCTAATGGGCAGCCAATCCCGATACTGTAGTCATGTAGTCCAATGTAATAGGCATCACAAGGTAATAATGTGGTCCTTGCTCCCACCCAGGGGTGTGAGTGACAGATGCAAGCACCAATGTCGGTGCATTTGCAAGTGTGGGAGCAAGAGGTGTAAGCATGTTTGGCTACCAGTATGCGAGTATTGCACTGGTAAAGCAATGTAGAGGCTAACCGAGTGTAAGAGGCTGTAACCAGAGGTCAACAGTGCTTAACACCACGCAAACCCATGCACACCCCCTCCCAACTGCTTTAATGTGCCTTATTCCCTCCATATCCAATGGGCTTGTTCTGCCCTGCAACCAAATAAACATCCTTTGCAAGGGTCAGAACCAGGACCCTGCGCACACAGCTAATGTGTATTACCAATATGCCATGGCAGATATACAGACAACGGACAGTACCACAAACATATCATACAGCGCAGTCATTCAACAGTATAGGAATGTATCCCATCATGTAGATGTATATGTGAGTGTATATGTCCAGCATATAGGTACATACATATATAGAGATGTATCAGGAACATACTATGTGGCAACAAAGCATTACAAATGAATGAAATGGAAAACACCAGTGATGCCTGTATTATGGAGTGGTGTTGCTCTATGTGATCTCAAGACTCCCTCAGACAGACATGTGTCAGTCATACATGCAAATAGTTGTACATTGGCCTTATACATCACTCTGTGCATGAAATGTACATTAACACAACAGTACCTGTCCAATCATTATGTGTGAACAGTACTCTTGCAAGGTGCTGTGTTCAACATCATCATCATGATAAGGGTAAATAGGGTAACCATAGAGGGACCTTTAGTGTTGTGTGTAAAATGGGGTCATCCTCAATACATGTACCTGGACCATGTAGGAGTGATGTGCATACCAGGATTGTGCACCTGAGGGACAAGGGTGAGGATAACAAGAGTATGTTGTGATGCATATTACAAGGGTTTCATGTGTCCAGTGGGCATGTGTGTGTAATGGACAGCTATGTATAGGGCAGATGTTGTCCTAGGAGCTGATTGGACTTATGTTTCTGTAGGTGAGGGTCAGATGTTGGGGAAGAAGTGTAGGTATGGCCGTGGAGGACAGGTAGGATCACAGAAAAGACAGCATACAGGGTTGGTATATGACACATGTGGGTGGGATACACCCCAGATGGGGATGGGTGTTCCGCATTCACAAGCCCATGGGAACAGTGGGACGGAGGTTCCCTGCCATGGGCAAATGCCACTGCACCTACACAGCTGCAAAGGAGACAGTGATGGGGGCTGTACAGGAGGGGCAGCATCACCCTGTAAATGTGACACTCTGCCCTTGAGCTGGCATATCTGGCTTCGGAACCCCTTAGGGAGCCACCAACTCAACACATCCAGGACTGCAGGACAACAGACATGTACCTGTCTGGTCCCGCTCCCAGGGGGGACATGCTCCATCCTCAGTGGTGGCACCACCAGAAGGTGGTGCAGAGCCAGCAGAGGTTGATGTCTATGGTTGGGCCTGAGATGTGCTAATGCCCAGTGCCATGGTCAGCTGAAGTGGGACAGGAGGCTCTGCCAGGACCTCCCAACCCATTCAGCCTATGGTGTTGCGTTTTAAACCCACATATGGCTTAGTGATAGAAACAGCATACAGGATTACCTATGACAGTATGCATAGATATCACCAGCAACCCAACACAACAGATGGTATACATTTGCAGAGGGAGCATAACACATGCATATATACTGCATGCCATCTGTACAATGTGTAGTAGATGTGTGACCGCAGCTATAAACAGTTGTCCATTATTGGCTTGTCACTTGGAACCCCACACAGTGTCTGTCATACCACTGTCTCATGTGACACATGTCCAGTCAAGGATGCGATATGCAGTAACACATCCCTATCATCATGTACTGTCTGCAATCCTCACACCATGCTTCTGCTGTGCACAGATGTGTGTTCAGTGTGTAACACAGGAAACAAATGGTTGCACACACTGACCAGTTCACAGATAGCCCTACAGATGGGGGTCCCTCATGAACAGGGTACTGCCATGTCTGTATTATAGCATGCAGAATAGCCATTACCACACACATGTTACACAGGCAGTAGTCTCAATGCAGCATAGCTACACTTACATGCTGTCTTTAGGCTATTTCCCACTGTGGAAAATGATTGAGGTACATCCAGATATCATCTGTGATGCCATGTCAGAACATCACATCCAGGTACCACTCACAGTGACTGTCATGGCCAAATAACAACATGGTTCTCTAGATAGTGTACTGTGTTTATCATGCGGATGGCTATGGGAACACCATCACAGCTGTACCACATGCATTCAGCTAGAGGAGGACTACAATAGTTGCAGATGCCATCACCTGACTATGTCCATCACTTACAATACACATGCTGCTGCTGTGCAGGTGTAGTCCTTCACATCCACCAGAGAGTGTGTGGGTGGGACAGGCAAAGTACACCAGGGAAGGGCTTGGAGACTTAACCATAAGCATCATCTGCCATACGCCAAACAGTAAAGGGGTCAAACCCCTGACTGACTACTTATTACTATTACATGTGCATGACGTTACTACATGTGGCACAAAGGAGACATTTTGCTGTGCTGTAAGAACATATATGTGTTTAGGTGAGTAACCTCTGCAACAGAGATATAGTAGACATACATTAGGTGTGGCACACATGGCTGTCCACATGAACAGATGTCATTGTCACAACAACCACTCTCTAATGGACATGCAGTGACACCTTTGTCAGAGCCACAAATACACAACGTAACTACTTAGTTTGCCACACTGCAGTAATGCACAGGACCACATGCACCACAGGGGATATCTGGAGGTTCTACGGGCAGGGCATGTGAAAGTGCTAGACATCTGTTGGTATGCCAGTGAGGGTTATACTGGGAGTGACTGTGGTTGGGAGCATCACAACCCAAACACAGACACAGGGTGCCAGTACTGGCAAACAGGTATGCATTGCTTCGTGGGTGTGTAGTGGTTGGCTGTGCAAGATGGCTGTACAAGGCTGTGTGAGGGGTAATCCATGGCATCTCATCACCCAACAATGGTGTGCACTGCAGAGGTGTAGTGTCTGCAATGTCCCACGCAGATGGGTACTGCATTATCTGGCTTGGCATCCTGGTTACCAGTGTGTATGGCCATAGCTTTGCAATGCATGCCATTTCTGTGTTTGATAGCCCTTCACATGGACATTGCTTGGAATGTGCATGTCCCACAATACTGTACAGTGACATGTACAGGTGTACCTGGTTTGGCAGATGCATGTTGTGTTCACAGCCTGTTATCCCCCGATATGCCAGTACTGGTCTTGTGTGGTGAAACCTGCTTATAGTGAGCAGGTTGACCCTGCATCTGCATGGATAGTATGATACAGGTATTCCGTGGTATCAGTGGCATGGGTCCATACAGGGCACATGTGTACAGCATTGTCTGGCCTCTGTGGATCACATTTGATGGCACCACATATTTTGCAGGCATTCAGTGTGGAACATAGTAAATGCACAATGTCCGCATATATTTGCCTATTGTACCACTGTACAGGGTGCTATGTCCTCTGCAGCCCACTGCATTCACACCATGCCTATCTGTCATCAATGTGCATGATACTAGCAACATAGCAGGATATCCTAGGCAAGTTTGTTTGTGCATGGCACATGAGTGCTGGACATATACTGGGTACTAGAAGGGCTGCATACTTTGTTCACCAGGCCTTTTGCCAGATGTATAGGTATGGCTTGCCACCACAGTCCCACAGCTGACTGACAGTTGTTCTCCTCGTGAGGTGGCCAATGTGTCATAAGACGGATACCATATAGGAAAACTACAAAATCCGCACCCAAACATGTCCAATGGTAAGACAATTGCGGCCACCTCTTACAGACAAACACACACTTGCCATGTTCTGTATACAACCCCCTACAGTATCACACTGCAGCAATACGCATTTAGGGCACATGCTACAGTGAATACTACAAAGCACTGTATTTGTCTCATGCAGACACACACACACGCACTCACACTTGACATGTCTGGGATTAGAACACCGACCTAACTACATTATTACACTACAGCATTACGCAGTTACAAAATGCGCTACAGAGATTACTGGGACACAGCACTCCCAGATGTGTATTTGTAGATGAGTGACATCATCAGCCTTGCCAAAGATGGGTATAAGAATTGTATGGAGTGTGAGCAGTCTAAAAGCATTACTCAGTCCTCAGGGACACACACGCACGCACACACACTGCAAGTGTGGGATTAGAACACCGACCTAACTACTTTATTACACTACAGCATTATGCAGTTACAGAAAGCGCTACCGAGGTTACTAGGGCACAGCACTCCCAGAGGTGTATTTGTAGGTGGGTGACATCATCAGCCTTGCCAAAGGTGGGTATAAGAAATGTAAGGAGTGTGAGCAGTCTAAAAGCATTAATCAGTCCTCAGGCAGATGGGAACATACACACGGTAAGTGTGGGATTAGCACACCGACATAACTACTTTATTACACTACAGCATTATGCAGTTACCGAACGCGCTACCGACATTACTGGGATAGAGGACTCCCAGAGGTGTATTTGTAGGTGGGTGACATCATCAGCCTTGCCAAAGGTGGGTATAAGAAATGTAAGGAGCGTGAGCAGTCTAAAAGCATTACTCTGTCCTCAGGCAGGCAAGGACACACACACACACACACACACACACACACACACACACACACACACACACACACACGGCAAGTGTGGGGTTAGAACACAGACCTAACTACTATATTTCACTACAGCATTATGCAGTTACAGAATGCGCTACCAAGGCTACTGGGACACAGCACTCCCAGAGGTGTACTTGTAGGTGGGTGTCATCATCAGCCCTGCCAAAGGTGGGTATACGAATTGTATGGAGTGTGAGCAGTCTAAAAGCAGTTTACAGTCCTCTGGCAAATGGGGACAGACATACACACACACACACACACACACACACACACACACACACACACACACACACACACACATGTGCCAGTGGTGGGGATGGAATACCTGCCTATTTACAGATCACTATTACAATACTACATACTTACAAGTTGCGCCACACAGACTACATATTTCAAGGCTGTCATTATGACCTACTAGGAATGCGGACATCAACAGGGACGCTGGCAGTTAAGATGTAAATACCTGTGAACCTGTGTGTTTAAAGTAGGAATCCATCCTGACCTGGAGTATGCCCATCTGTGGAATGGACGACTACTACCACTATACAGGGTTACAATGGCCATGCCCATACACAGAGGCACATAACCCCACTGGGCATGCTCACACACTTAGTAGCACAGGGCTGTTCGGAATGCACTATGTGTCCATCTACACAAGATTATACTGGGCATGCTCATACACTTAGTAGCACAGGCCTGACTGGGATGCACTCTGATTCTAAACATGGAAGGCCACAGTGGCCATGCTATTACAGGTAGACGTAAAGAACACATTGTAATGGACTCTGGTGTTAGTAGTTGCCATTGTTAGCAGGAACGCTGCTTTACATATATATGGCACCTGTCTTTTACACAATGTCTGCTGCTGTCCATCACCTTAGATGTACCATCCTATACCAAGCACAATATCACCACTCGCAGTGATGTCTTGCTAGGAGTGGAAACTGCTTGACCAACACAATGAGCCTTGCTAGAGGTGGCAACTGCTTGACCAACACAATGAGCCTTGCTAGAGGTGGCAACTGCTTGAACAACACAATGAGTCAATGTCCTGCTGTAAGTATGAGGTTGTCCAGTGTTTGTCATTCTGGGATGACATGGCTGACAGTAGACAGGCCTTTGACACATATCACATGTATCCATGATTCAAGGGAGTGGGGATAATACCCAAGTCGCATCCGCCCATACAGTGTCATTCCAAGGCAAATGTCCTAAACACAGGATAACACCCTGACACCTACAGGACAACTGCATTATTTTCTTATGCTAACCAGTGCTAGATGTGTAGCGTCCATAATCACAGCTGGTCATTGTAGATCCAACAATGGAGAGTACTGACATCTGTGCAGTGAGGGACACCTGGCTGATGGTGCCGTAGTGCACAATAGCACTACCACCATATACCTCAGAACCAGACATGTGGGCCATAACACAGGTATGGATCACTCCAGGTGGTGGTGTCCCCACATACATAAAGGCCACTCACATGTACTGACTGGTAACCCCACGAAATGCATCACAGATAAGTCATGTGCAGGACACAGTGTCACATGCTGTATTCTAGGATGCAAACCTCAGACACCACCATGTCCTCGGACCACCAACACACATCCATACATGTTGTAGGACATATAAGAGAGTACACCACCATGTGACCCTTGACCAGTGGACTGTACCAAGCTCTACATCAACTGTAGAAAGTACCCATGTACTGACACAGTTGTATCATGTGTTATGCAATGCAATGATACCACTGTCTGTAAACAGGTCAGCTGTACACATACCAGGGACCCTCGGTACTTTCCAGCATTAGCAGATGACTGTTGCTGTACACCAGTACACACCATCATGTATGGATATGACATACATGTACCTGCCCTGGGTATGTACATGCCACACACACACACACACACACACACACACACATGTAAATAGCATAACTGTTGTTGTCCTTTGTGCAAACAGGTGGCTACAGCCATTACACACATCCACATGGAATGTAGGTCCATGGCTGCTGAATGCTAACAGTACATAAGGTGTGATATCAATGCTGACAGAGGTAACATTCCCTCTGTAGCAGTCACCCATTACACCTATAATATCATACAACAGTCCATGTGTCATGTATGTCATTACACATGTCCACCAATTACAATGCCTACAAATATGCCCAAATGACAGGATTGTAGGACCTACACACATGTACATGTAGTGTTGTGCATTCAGATAACATGTGTGTGCAGTTGCTGACGTGTATCCTAGCACATCATGCAGTTGCAATGCAGCCTCAACATTGCCAACTGTATATGGTGATATGCTGATTGTACGGAAAGATGTACCTCAGGTATGGACAGATGTGTGGAAATAACTAAGTGGTGGGGCATCTTTGCAGATGGATGTTTGCTGAGGACAGCTCACAGGTGTGTCACAAGCAGTCCTACAGTAACCTGTGTAACCAGTAAGACATGGTTTCATTAATTGAAGGACATAACACACAACTTAGACAGCGGCCAGTGTGATAGCGAAGGTAAATCACTTGACACAGTTAAGACATCCCGTGTTCATATATCAGCACTGTTGCCAAATGAAGCATCAGTACAGTTTGTAACATGCAATACTGCTGTAAGTCTGTCATACATATCATGAGCAAGACAGGTCTTTCATTCACGGTACTGGCATGTGTGGTTGCGTGTGTCCATATATGTCATGTATGGTGAGGAATACATCTCAATTGTTACTCACTCTCCTGTACACTAGTGTACACATCTGTACATACTGCAATGTAGAAAGCAGGACATAGGCAGGGGCATGTATCTCACACATGTGAGGGATCTGTATCTGTGTGACATAGGTGTATTCAATACTGAATGCCACATTGTGTGTATGTGTGCGTGTGTGTATGTATGGCTGTCTGGTCCCTGGAGTGTGGATGTATGTTACCCTTCTGAACTGATAAGACCCCTCCCCCCATCCAGGTGATGCATTCTACTATCCGTGTTGATGTCCCTGATCTTAGGCCATACTGTCTACCTGTACATCTGTATTATCTGTGGCGCATCATGTAGGTGCACAGTACTGTAATGATGATTTGCACATAGGCAGGGGTCCTTACCTCACCAGCAGCAACAGTGTGCAAGTGTGTGTTACTGTATCGGTAAATCCTTGAGTGTGTGGGTGTGTTACTGTGTCACTGAATACATGTGTGTCAATACCTGAGTGTGTGGGTGCAGTTGTGTGTTGGCATCCTGTCATGGGAATGTGTATTACTGATTCCCAATGAGGCATCACACTTCCCACTGGCCTCTACCCTTGTAATCAGCTAGACCGCTCTCTACCTCACCACTCCATGTAACTGTACCTGTAATGTCACTCTTTATGGATGTCACGTCTGTAGCCACAGTAGCTTAATACACAGCTATCATGCTCTTGAATCAGTATACGTGTTTGGAACGTGAGACATTCTCACTGTTATGTGGCAGCTACACGGTGCATGCTGGTATATTCATACATACCTGTGAGTAGTCCACATTGACATATGGGACACTAACTGCAAACACTGACATCCACTGGCACGTGCAATTAGATGTGAAGGAGGACAGCAGAACAGCATGACCAACATGCAGTTACTGTTGTTACACAAGACACATACTGTTAACAGTACGAAATGCATTGTACACCTGTTGTACATGGTATGTCTGCTGCCTGTCAACAGTACTCAACAATTGTAAACTGCACTTATCTTCCTAGTCTGTTCACCCTTGTGTATCAGACCATATAAGTATGTCCCTGAACCGATGGTGTGGATATCAGGGATGTGGCACAGGCATCATCATATGCACAGGGTGATAATGTTTGCCAGAGGCCTAGGCTGCACCATTGGATGACATCATGTCTGTGGGTTAGGGCCTTTGATCTAATTGGTGTGTGTGGATGTTATGCATGTGTGTGTGTATGTATGCACACAGTTCTGCCATGTGTCTGGCCTACACAGCAGTATTATTGACAGCTGCAGACTGTACAGGCCAGGTTTTTCAGTTCACACTGTCCGGCCATGGACATGTGACCTGTGCCTGCCAGGGGTTGCACGGGCACTACCAAGCAGAGGTGTAGATTGGGTACTGTCTGATGTCACTTGTCCACTGGAACTGAGTCCCTGTTGGGACCATCCCAGGCCATGTGCATGTGGCCTGCTGTGTTGTGGTGTGGACAGCACAGTACCAGATGCACTGCTGCTGCTACCGCCACTATGGGAGCGGACATGTGAGGTAGCTCATACACGTGAACCTGAAACAGGCAATGTAGCAGGCCTGCGTCCACGTGCCCAATGCCTCACTCCTACCAGATGTTCCAACACAGACAGCTCACGCTTATGGATTGTCATGCCATGGTCAAGGAATCCAACCATGTCACCCAACCGTCTATCCAAAGCTTCAGCAATCTACTGTTGAGCATTTACCATTGCCTGGATGTTGTTTATAAGAACACACAGCAGCCCTCTGAAGCCTCTGATCCTCTCTGTTGTGCCATTCAGCACATGCCTGTACCTCCATTTCAGCCTGAAACATGCGTCTGGTGAAACCAGCTGCTGAGCTCTGTCTTGCAGGAGCATGTTGGCCAGAGGTCCTCCTATGAGCAGCACTGGCCACATGCCTGCATGGGGCACCATCAGTTAGTTGGCTGACACCATGGTGTGCAGGCACACCTTCCATAGCCCCCACACTTTCCTGTTCCAAGCTACTGCGCGCCAACTGTCCTTCCTCTATGGCCACTGCTGATTGGTTATGTGCAGGCATGCGATCTGTGTGTGGGGATGAGGGGGATATAGCTGGAATGGCAACCAATGGCACAGTTTCAGCCCCTGACAACTCTGCCTGTGCCTCAAGCATACGTTTATCATCACTGCTAGAGTCTGTGAGGACACTAACATCAGATGTACCGCAAGAGGGCAACGCACCTACATCATCTGTGAGGGCAGACAAGAACTGTACATTACAATCTATACAATAGACACACATAAACAAACAGACATACACACACACACACACACACACACACACACACACACACACGTGATATGACAGAAGGCATGCAACATGCATGTGATACGGCAGACGGCATGCAGCGCAGACAATCATTGTGGTAGTTATCATACATCCCTGCATGTGATATGACAGAAGGCATGCAACATGTATGTAATATGGCAGATGGCATGCAACGCAGACAATAATAGTGGTAGTTATCATGCATCCCTGGGTTGCACACAACAGCATGCATGTGTCATAGCAGACGGCAGGCAAATTACACAATCATAGTAGTAGTTAGCATACATCCCTGTGTTACACCATGTAGACCAGCACAGGTTAACAATACACCTGCCTGATGTGTGGCATATGACCTTGACAATCACATGTAGTATGACATGTGATCTGCTGACGTGTGCAATGACATGCATACATGTTTAACACAATGGTGTCCTATCAAATATACAGTGGGGTAATGGTGTCCCAATGCAGTGTTGTGTGTCTGCCCTACAGATATACTGCACATTTAGCTGATGTGCATGGCCATTGCAGGGAATCATGAGGCATCTCTATTGCTATACAGTGTGAGTTACAGACACAGTTCATAGCCATGACTGTGTTCAGATACAATACATATATACTGTGGAATGTGACCCACTTCACTGAGGTGTATACACACTAAACCATGATGTGGAAGTTGTGACACAGGTCACTGAAGGGTATACGGATGACACCCCGGCACATCTGCAACCATATTGCTGCTGCCTGGCAACTATGGCCAGACATGGTGAACACGTCAGTACACCATGTCCCATATGACATCTGTGTACCACACACACACACATGAGGAGCAAGTATGACATTGATGTCCAACACCAGCAAGGGGAATGTACTGTATCTGTGGGCTGATGTGGATACTGTACAGGTGATTGCTGTCATGTTGTGACACCCTCAAGATGTTCAACACATCTTATGTGGTGGATTGATGTTATGCCTACACAAGATGTGCACAGGCCTGTAGGATGTCTAGCGTTCCACATCTACAATATAACCATTACATAAAGGCCATAGTTGTACCATGTGTAGCCATTGTACGACAGGGTGTACACACAAGCACATCATGTCTACTGTGTGTGTTGCTCCATGTCTCTGGCCATCCTCCATGGCCATGTGTGTACATGTGTTGGCCAAATTATTGTGATGGGCATCTATTTCACATGTCTGTGTTGTCCCATATGGCATATGCACATAGATGTCATATGCTCCAATGACGACAGGGTTATGCAGACAAAGGAAGGTATGTGGGATATATTTTCAGGTTAGGTAGGCAGTGTTGCAGAAAAGCCACTAGATGTCATGGACATGTCAAGATAGCACATCACATTGTGTGACATTCATAGCAGGGCTATGATCCACACCAGTGAATCCTGTGGGCTGGCCATACTCCAGCCCACTGTGTAGTACTGTTTGTATTCCCCACATGTGTAGTTCTGATCTGTAGTACATGATCCTACAGTGAACAGCACCTCCATCTGTCCACACATCTGGCAATGACAGTTTGTGAGTATTCATGTCAGTGAGATAATTCACATAGTTTGCAAGTGTTGCACATGGATAGGCATTGTGATGCATTGCAGTTCCGACATGTATATTGTGACAGGACCATGCATTATGTGTACATGTTGTAAATGGCCACATGGCAGATAGATCTGTGCATTACGATTCCTGATAAATAATCACACTCTAACCTGCAATGGGCTGCTGTCACAGCGGTATGGGAGAGGTACCCAAATAGGAGTAAAACAGCAGTATGGCCATGATCCACGCCTGTATGATGGCTACAGGGTGCAATGTGCATGTTAACACGTACACCAGTACATTAGACTATACTATGATGTATGCACATATGTGCATACACAGAGTAGCATACTATAGTATGCAGCATGTTTGTATACATGCCTTGCATATGATATTTCATATTACAGTGACACATGCAACTATATGGAATATAGTTGTTATAGGTGCAGTGCTGACTTACCAGGCAACTCCAGGCTCAGTGGTTGAGAGACACCCACCTCCACAATATTGGCTAAGGCTTGTGGATATGGTTCTGCAGGTGTCCCCAGGTTGACCAGTAGCTCCTCAATACATGTGAGTGGGTGCTGGGTTGGCGGTCCTCCACCTGTTACACCTTGTTCCACAGCAATTGCCTTTGCACGCTGTTTTGCCCATCTAATGAGGTCTGTACAGTGTCTGCGCACCTTCTGGTATGTGCGGTTGTGGCCACCTACATCATTTACCCTCCTGCAAAGTTCCATCCACAGGGCATCCCACTGCTGTGCATCCTGTGGCACATGGCTGAACAGGATATCATGATTGTCAAGTAGGTATGGGATGAGGGCCTCATCCTCCAAGCGGGTAAAAGGGGGTAGCCTTGCACGCAGCATATCTGGATGACATAATGATGGAGACAGGTCACAGTAACTCAGAGACATACAGAGGTACAGCTGAACATACATGTGTATCGCATTTATTGCATTTAAATAGGTGTATTTGCAAACCTACATGACACTGACATGTCTGTCACGCAGTGGTGAGTGGATATTATCACCATATATGTATGTGTGTGTCACCTGATTACATTGCTCATACTCCATGTGAATCCTGTCATGATGTGAGCATGTCTGTTTACCTGTACTGGTGTTCCTACCTATCAGCACATGGCTGGATGTGTCCACATTAATGCATTCGACCTTGATGCTGTGTATATGTCACATATAAAGACTTACACTGCCTTAACAGACATGCCCTGTGATCCTGCAGACTTGCTCACATAAGGTTTTACATGTATGTGTTCTGCCATATATATCTACACTTCACTGTACAGTAATTCAACATCCTGCCATGTATCACCTGTGTTGCACATGTGATAAACATGGGCCACTGGCTAGCCAGATGGTATTTACAGGGATGGATATCAACTATAGCATGTACAGTCCAGTCAATATCAACTAGTAGGCTATATGCCATGGGCCATGTATGAATCTAGGATGAAAGGTTACCTAGCAGTAGCTGACAGGCGGGTTTCTGGGGCCAGGTGGAGCAGTGCCACATTACTGATCCATAGGGTTAATGATACATTTACCATGCGGTCATCACACCATGTCTGAGAGGGGAGCAATGTGCAGCTTTGACAGACAGGAATGCATATTATGGCAGGACTATGTAAAGTGTATTGGACAAGCATCTGTCCAGCATGGAGAAAGTGGATGTCCATGAAGTATGTGTTTGAGATCAGGATGTGTACGTGTAGCATGTCCAACATCACTGGGTTGGACATGGATTTATTCAGGGTATGCATCATGCTACATAGTGGAGATGGGGAATGGGAAGGCTGGTGTAGGCCATCTGCACATGGACAATACCCCTTAAAGGAAATATGTGATCTGATATGGGTCACTGTTGTGTATGGCTGGACAATGATCTCTATATTCATGGATGGTACCCTGTCATGATTAGGGTTGCCACATATGACTACCTGACAGATGTGGTGATGTAGCTATCACAGGAAAGACAACTGCCCAGCTGCATCCCTTACACACAAGTGTCCATTATGTTGACCGCTGCCTAGGTGGTAGTTCATGGGTACAGGGTTATTAACATAAGGGTGACAATGCAATATGTAGCTGTCAGATTGTGGCCATATGTCACACACACCTCACCCACAAAGCCCCTTCTGTATGTTGTCCACAACACTCTTGAGTCGGCTATTGCTCCTAGGTCATAGTCATTCGCATACTTCAATAGGCAGATGCCTTCTGTTTGTCTGTGAGGTATGGACTGCAATGAGGGGGAATACAATTAATTAACCCTGACTTACTGTAGCTGCCACTGGTGTGATGAGCATGTATTATTCAGACACCTTCTGTAGTGTTGGTTCTGCCAGCAGTCCCATTGCAAAACACTCCTGTGACATAGGAATGTACATCTAGTATACTGAATGTAGGTGGTACACAGTATGGGTGATGATGTCCTATGACCTGGCAAGGTTATGATATGCAGTGTGAAATCACCCTTACCGTCATCTACATCTGTACTACTGACATCAATTATTTCATCAAGGTTCATGGCCTTCCAGACCAGACTCAGCAGGATAGTAGTGCAGTACTTCCCATTATCAGTGATATCTCCCCCTTTGTGGGTTGTGATACCTGTTGGTGTTCACCATTCAGTGTGTACACAGCCTGATATGGAGCTATGGTTTACATGATGTGTACATGGAGAGCATCTTGTTTTGCCATATGTGTATGATACAACCTGTGATGTGAACAGGTCCCATGCAGCCTGAGTGCAGCTTGTACCTGCATAGTTGTGGGTACATGGGGCCCTGTGGTGTACATGGATATATGACTGTGTACCTGTTGGAGGTGCAGTGTGTTTATGTTATCCAAGACCCTGTCTGGATTACTTACTCATGCTCAGCACTTGTTCAGAACTTGTAAGCACTACGTAAGCTACTAATTACTATAGCACTCAATCTTCCTCATTACCTAGAGTAAACAGGTTTTCTACATACCTTTCTCACTTGCTTAGAATAAAATAGGTCTTGTACTCACATTCCTCACTTATCAAGGGGAAAGTAGTTCTATATTCAGGCATGTCCAAGAGTCAACTGCCAGTGTTCTCTCCTGTCTATCTGATGAATCTGGACATCCTGAGGCAATGCACACATTGCCTCATGTACACAGACAAGCCTATCCACCTATCACCTAACACTACAACCAGTGAGAGATGCACTTATCTAGCCAAACTGAAGGTAAAGCTCTCTCCAACCAAGCCTGACCCTGACAGTCATGTAAAGAAGGTAAACATTCGCACCACAACACACTCATCACATAGTCTCACTGAATCTACCCCACCATCAACTGAGAAAACTACTCGTGTACCAACTCATTAGCTCAATGATTTCTGGAATTCATAAACACCAATGCCCTGGATCAACATATCCACACACCCACCAGGGGCAACAATATCCTAGACCTAGGCATTACCAAAATGAGTGATCAGTGCTCCACACCTGAAGTCAACTCCTCATTGGTCCGATCTGACCATGAGCTAAACACCGTTGATATACACATTCTGCCCCCACTCCCCATTAAGGGAACCACAGTATAATATGTCTACAAAAACAAATTCATGCTTCTTAAGACAGACATGGTGAACATCATGACACCCATGAGATGGACAATACTGTTACAACTGCTGAATCCTACACAAATGCACTCTATAAGCACTTACAAGAGTGCATGGATTGTGCTATCCCAAACAGAACCAAGACGCTATCCTAATTAAGGAAACCAATCTGGTGGTCCCCGGCCATAAACAAACTGTACTACAGGAGGAAGACACTGTTGCAAAAGAGAGTACAATCCCATGCATGGAGGAGCTCCCTGGTCAGCCTCAGTAAGAAGAAGGTGAGATCCCTTATAAGATCCTCCAAAGCTAGCTACAAAAAGAAAACCACCACTAATTCCAACAACAACCACAAAGCATTCTATAGCTATGTCAAATATCTTGATGTCAGCACCCAGATCTGCTCTGAGTTACAGCACAAAGGCACGAACATTACAGAACCAACTGATATTGCCAACATCCTGGCAGATAGGTTCAGTGCTACCTCTTCCCCCCAAAGCTGCACACTCTAAAGCCAATATCACAGCATCCATGGGACCAGACAACATCCCAGGCTGCGTTTTACATGAACTTCAGAACGTGCTGGCTCCCCACCTATGCACCATGTTCAATAATAGCCTCGCATCGGGCTTAGTGCCCCCTGAATGGTGCACAGCAACAGTTATCCCACTCCACAAAGGTGGCGCCACAAGGGACCATGGGACTTATTGCCCTATAGGCCTGACTTGCCTGGTCTGCAAGGATATGGAGCACATCATGGATCTCAGTCACAGAGACATTGGGTACCTCCAAACCTTTGACCCCTCCCAGTTTGGCTTTGTTAAGGGCAGACCATAACTCCTAAACCTGGTGGACTTCTTAGAGACAGTTACCAAGGAATTAGATGAGGGTAAGGAGGCCCACACAGTCTACCTAGAGCTCTCAAAGGTTTTCAACACCATTCCTCATTCTGGTATTATCAACATACCCATCCGCCTGAACATTAACCCCTACGTCATGTGATGGTTTGCAAAGTGGTTCACGGACAGAACCGACACAGTCGGAGTTGCATACCCTAGGTCTGACTGTATACAGTTACAAGTAGCGTCCCCCAGGGCTCAGTCCTAGGACCCCTCATGTTCGGTATATAATTCTCTGATGTACAGGCAAGCACAGGAGGGCTTTGGCTGAAAAAGGTTTGCAGACGACTGCAAACTAGGGGACATAATTGTTTCCCCAGCTGTTACAGACACCCTCTGGAAGGGTCGCACTGAGACGGATACCTGGTGTCAATATCATGGCCTCAAGCTGAATGCCAAAAAGCGCATAGTCATCCCCTTTGGATATAACTAATTACCCGGGGACTACCACATAGGTGCTAGTCCCCTACATACAGAAAAGGTAATAATGGATCTGGGAATCCCAGTAAACAGCAATCTCTCCTTCAATACCCATAATGACAAGCTGGTTAAAATATCCTTCTACATGGCCCCCCAATCTCTAATGGGTTTGCATCCAGATTAAAGGAGGCCATTGTGCCTCTCTACTCAGGACTTATTAGACCCATTAAAGGATACAACACCCCATTTGGGATATACCTTACAAGACAACTGCAACAGCTTGGAAGACCACAACAGTACCACGCCAAGAGGATTACTGACCTCAAACAGATGACCTATGCAGCCCAACCTATGAAACTCCAGCTGTACTTGGTTGCATACTGAATACTCACAGGTGATCTCTGCTTGACATACAAGGCCCATGTCCAACCCAGTATTCCTGGATATGCTCCACCTAAACAGAGGCCCCTGATAGCCACATGCTCCAGGGATATACACCTAACCACAACAATGACTAGGACGTGCTGGACAGATAGATTCCTGACCCGGACATTCCCCATGCTTTGCAACATGATTCCAATGTACATCAGGCAGGGCCCCTCACTAGCACACTTCAAGGGAAACCTTGACATGTGGATGGGAGACAGACATGTACCCTGGGGATCACTGCAGTGGCTCTTCTGGACAGATGCACAGGGACCTAATGGCTCTGCCGTTCAGAGGCACAGGGAACTATCCTATGGGGGTGGCAAAAGCCAACACACTCTAGCTAGGCTTATAAATACCCCTGGTAAGACAGCCTAGTACCTACCTTTGCACTTATTACATGTCTTATGTGCATGGATAGTTAACTAGCTCTTCCATTTTACTTTGATATCATGCTGATAAACTGTCGGGTGACTAAAAGTCATATGTATCCTGTTAATGTGTATTGTAAATACCAATAGACATAACTAATGTTTGCCTAACATAACAGTAATGCTATGTAACTTGTAATACATATCTGCCTACAATACTGTACACAGTTATTGGCAGAATATCCCACAATGCAAATCATAATTGCACAGTGGGCCAACCTTCGACATGTTATTCTCAGTAATACACCCATACATATGGCTACTGTTACAATATATCAACATATACTATCCCCTGTTTTAGCACATACTTGTTGGGCCAGCCCTGCCACTGTCAGTGGCTGGTGAGGAATATTTGTGTTCAAAGCCCTTATATAGCATCCCTTGTGGTGTATGCAGTGTTTGCCTTGTGACCTACAGCAGTACACACAAATACTACAAGCGTTACTATGCTCAACAATACTTCACTACAAGATAACTGTTTCCACTATATGGATTGCGTGCACTTTAAATATTACAGAACAGGTACTAAATACACAGACATACTGACTGTTCTACATACCTTATTAGTAACCCAAGGTGTCATTAACTGTTGATTCAATCCTTTTCAGTTTGTGTTTCTGTCTTCTTTGTAACGTTCTGCTGGTATATACGGATGATTTGAATGTGTGATAAGCCATCATTTACAAGTTAAATATCAGTAACATGTGGTATCCTGACCATCGATTGGTGTTCCAAAGTAGTTAATTAGATGCACATCAGCTGTGCAGCTACTCCATTAGCCGATACCATGGCAACAGTGGTGTATAACTGAGTACTCCTTTTGGGAATTGTCTGTTTGGCTTACTTTCAAGGAAGACGGCCTGGATGTGTTGTTTGTGATGTATTTCAACGGTTCTACCTGACTTCGTCGACAGCGCAGAAGACCGACAGCGGAATTCGGAGCTCCAGAAGATCGAAAACGAAGAAGACCGACGCGAATCGCGAGTGGCAGAACATCGACAATGCAGAAGACCGACACGACGGATGACAACACCAACGCCGAGGATGCCGACATGGGGAAAGGCTGTGTGAGTATGCGGTAGTGACGGACGTTAGGGTGCGAGGCAGGTAAGTGTGGAGATTGACGGTCTGTGGGGATAGGGGTGGGTTAAGTGAGTTAGGGTTAGGGAGCGATAGGGGTGGGTTAAGTGAGTTAGGGTTAGGGAGGCGATAGGGGTGGGTTAAGTGAGTTAGGGTTAGGGAGCGATAGGGTGGGTTAAGTGAGTTAGGGTTAGGGGCGATAGGGCGGGTTAAGTGAGTTAGGGTTAGGAGCCGGGTAGGTAAGTGTGCGATAGTGACGGACCTTAGGGTTAGGGTAAGGTTTAGTGTGGGCTTGTAAGGATTTTGGTGTGCTTGTGTTGTGTGTGTGGTTTGTGGAATGGGATGTGTTTTGTTTTAATTGTTATTGTGGTGTGCAGTGTATGGGGTTTCGTGTTTGTGTACCGTCGGTTATTTCGTTGTCGGTTATGTGTGGTTTCGTGTTTATGGACTGTCGAATATGTGGTGTCGGTGATGTGGTTGTCGGTGTTGTGTGGTTTCGATTATGTCAGGTAGAACCATTTCAACAGCTATATGGAGACAGTCAGAGATATATTAGCTTCATGACTCCTGTGGATTGTGTGTAATGGCTAGACGATTTTGTTCTACATGTGAGTACAGCTGTTATATTTCAGAACATTGTTATTTATGCAGGGTTTGTTTGTACCTGATACTTCTGCAGATGTTTAAGCCTGGCAAGGATGTTTGGGCAGCTCAAGGCTGTATGGCTATGCATGAACTGTTATGTGGTTTACAGTGTGCTCACTAGACACCCTTGATTTGGTGCACATGTGTAGCATACTGTGCTGTTACTCAGTAATTGGTAACACATCCCGGTGTACACACAACCCTCTGAAACAGGATTAGTGCAAGCAAACCCTGTAACATTAGTAGCTGTTCCATTGTATAACAACAACTATTTCACATAGGGCCATGTTAGTGTGTTTCTGACAAGGTATGTTAAGGCTTCTGCAGATGTCGTACTGTGAGTGAATGATGTGTGATGTTATTACAGTTTGTATTGCAATTTGTTTGGGTGTGGGGGTGATGTTGGTGGATGTGCATAGCAGATGTAGGTGTGTAAGAACTTCTTTTATACATAATCAATATGTGCGTGAGGGTTCCTTCCCTATTTGAACACCTATCCTTTAGTGGACTAATACTATGGTAATTGCAGGCTGATTCATTAAGGCACTGTTAAGTGGTTCCTGTATAGCATGCAGGTGATGTTAGTCCTTGAATCCTTTTGGAAATACATTAGAATGTAATAATGTGTTGCTACATGAAAGCTGTGTATTTCTGTCATAAGTATTTGCAGTCATTGTAGCTGTGTTGGTGACTGACCCTCTTTGGCTAGGATTGCCACCTTTTCATATGGCCACAGTGGGACATTTTCGGGACACACATCAGATTTTACAGGCCGACACAAACCCACAGTCAGTACAAGGGATAGAACTTTCCATTCTTGCATAAATATGAGCTTATTATTGTAGCAGTTTAGTTGCTTATCCTGTTTCTTGTAATGTAGGTATTTTAGATACAGAAAGAACTATTGTATGCAACTATTACATTACATATGGGACATAATTATGTCCTACAATCCCAGGACATTTGCCACGTTTAATATATTTGGTCAGGACACAACCGCCCAAAGAGGGACTGTCCCTTGCAAAGTGGGACAGGTGGTAACACTATCATTGGCTCATGTCCATAGCACAAATTTGTAATAGTGTATAGGCATATAGTCTCCATATCCTTTATTCATAAAGGTTGGTCATGGCGAAATGTGTGATTGCTATGGTCCATGTTATACTCATATATGAAGACTTCAACCGCTGTATACGGGATACCTATGGAATCCCAAAACCACACAATTCTGAGGCCCACAGTACTGGGCCCAGACTCCCATACCCCACATAACTGACAGCAACAGTAATTCACAAAAGTAACATGAAAATGGAACACACACACGCACACACAGACACACTGCTACCCACCACATCCAAACAAACCATCCTACACTACGTATGAGCAGGTGGGCAAGCCCCCTACACCCCCCATGTAGGTGTCTGCACCCCCCACACCCCCCTACTTTAATATTCTACCTCCTAGATCATGCAAACAAATGCACAAAGCTAACCCACACCCACACATTACTGTCCCCAAGAATACACACCACACTCAGAACACACACTTACACACACTACAGCCCTCAGACACACACTTACACACAGTAACCTACCTCAACCACAACACTAGAAGCATGACTAACTATCCCTTAACATTGTGATTTTAAACCTAGCTCATCTGGTGTTCTGGTACTGTGTTCTTTTGGACCTTAAGCCTCGGGATTATGCTCATCGGTATGTAAAGCAGTCGGTATGTGGTAGGTATCCCATTTATATGTACCTCCATGGTTATGTAGATGTTGTTAACCTATTTATATATCTACATATATATATTTATATCCCCATATATCAACATATTTCTCTCTCTCTCTTCCTCTCTCTCTCTTCCTCTCTCTCTATATATATGATGATGTATATATATATATATATATATATATATATATATATATATATATATATATATATATATATATGTATATAAAACATACATCTTTCATTGGGTACATACCGGTTTGTCTTATTTCCACACATTCCTACCTTTTGTGTTTTATCCTGTCAGTATACATGACTGCCATTGGTACATCGCAGGTAGCTTAGTGGTATGTTATTGTGAAGATTATGTACATTGTTGCATGTTCTAATCCTGGCAGTGATATCTTACCTCCCAGAGCAGGCACTGGTAGTGCAAGGGTGATTAATGCACATTTCAGCTGTTGTGTGTTCCACATGTTTATTATTCTGTGGAGAACTACCTATATATGCAAGCAGTGTTTAAGGTATACTATGTAACATGTAAACATCTGAGAAGATTCCATTCAGGGATACTCCCCATTATTTGGAACCACATCCCTGATTACATTATACAAAACCCCTCACAAACACTCCAGGGAATCCTTGCAGAGTGGGTGGGGAACAGTGAATACACCCCAGGGATCCCGCTATTGGCTCTGCTCCACAGAGGGACAGTTAGTTAATCAATGGGGTGGTGACAACAGGCACTTTTTGCCTATGCTTATGAGTGGCTTCGGCAGTTGGACATGTACCTACCTATGTATCTATGAACCTCTACATACAGTATGGACACATGCTGATAGCTTAATTTTCTGTTCAGGTTTTGACTTATCTTGTGCCAAAGGCGGTTGTGTGTACAATAGTTGAGATCTGCCTATGTAGGATGCACACAGTAGACCACCTATACATGACAATTTACAGGTGGTCGTGTGTGTGTGCCATCCATGTTTGCTGTGTGTGCAGATGGAGAAGGGTGTCAGTCCATGAGTGCCTACACTGTCAGTGTATGTGCTATACGTTCCCTCTTTGCCAAGGCATGGGCATACTGGGCATGCCTCCGTCTGCTTACTGGGGCTAGCACAGGGTGTTCATGGTCTGAGTCCCTCTGTGCCTGTGGGTCCCTTGGCAATGGTGGTGGGCTGTGAGGGCCTTCACCATTCTGTCCCTGCTGCAGCTGTTTCCACAGGATTATATTGTGTAGCGTGGCACATAGGTTCATAGGTTCATAGGTTCATACTAGGCTATCTGCCCAAGGGCATTTATAAGCCTAGCCCAGAGTTTTGTGGCTTTCACCACCCCTTTAGTTTGAAGAAAACTATGCCCATTATTTTGCTGTGCCTCTGTCAAGCAGTGACACTGGGGTAATCCCAGGGGTATATCTGCAATCTCCCATCCATTGGTCAAGATTTCTCTTGAACAAGGCCAGCGAGGTGCTCTGCCTCACATGTACCGGGATTTTGTTCCACAGCATAGGGAGTCTCTGGGTGATGAATCTGTCCCTCCAGCACATCCTATTAATAACCGTGTCTAGGTTTAAGTCTCCCACCCTTGTAGTTCTGAGGGATCTAGATTTTTTGAGGTGAAGCATGTTCATCAAGTCTGGGTTTGACATGGCCTTGTATGTCAGGCACAGGTCACCTCTGAGCAGCGGTGTTTACTGAATAGAGCTGGAGTTCTTTCAGTCGGGCAGCATAAGACATATTTTTGAGACCCTTTATCCTTTTGGTGAGGAACTTTTGGGGCCTTTCCAGCTGCTGCAGGTGTTGGGTCAGATACATTCCGAAAGGGGCATTGTACTCAATCATTGGTCTGATGAGTGATGAGTACAGGGGGACGATGACCTCCCTTGATCTAGATGTGAATCCCTTCATGATCAGGTGGGCAATGTAGAAGGTCTTCCTAACTACTTTAGCAACGTGAGTGTCAAATGAAAGGTTACTGTCAACCTGGGTCCCCAGATCCCTGATAGCTTCTTCTGTGCTCAGTGGATTGCCACCTATATGGTAGCTACGGGTAACCTTGTTTTTCCCGAAGGGTATGACTATGCATTTCTTGGTGTTTAACTTTAGGCCATGGCTCTGGCACCAGTTATCCATTTCTGTGAGACCCTTCTGAAGGATATCTGTGTCAGATGTGTTTTCGACTATGGCGCCCAGTTTGCAGTCATCTGCAAACATTGTCAGCCATAACCCTCCTGTGTTTGCTTGTACTTCAGAAAAGTAGATGCCGAACAAGAGTGGGCCCAGGACTGAGCCCTGTGTGACACCACTTGTGACAGGCTTTGAGTCTGACATGGCACCAGCAACTCTGATCCTGTGGGTTCTGTCGCTTAGCCAGTTTGCAACCCATCTTGTGATGTATGGGTTTACATTTAAGCTGGTGAGTTTTTCAATGATACCTGAGTGGGGTATTGTGTCAAAAGCCTTTGCCAGGTCGAGGTAGGCTGTATGGACTGCCTTTCCCTCATCAATGGCTTTGGTGACTGTTTCGAAAAAATCAACCAAGTTTAAAAGGCATGATCTGCCTTTGACAAAGCCAAACTGGGTTGGATCCAGAGTCTGCAAGTTCCCTATGTCTTTATTTATGAGTCCCATTATGATCCTCTCCATGGCTTTGCAGATCAGGCTTGTCAAGCTGATGGGACAGTAGTTTCCAGGGTCGGTGGAGGCACCGCCTTTGTGAAGTGGGACCACAGTTGCCGTGCGCCACTCCTTGGGTACGTATGCTGAGGTGAGGCTAAGATTAAACAGCTGTCCTAACTGCGGTTTAATTCCTCATTGAGTTCATGGAGCACACAGCCGGGGACACCATCCGGTCCCATGGATGCTGTGTTTTTCGCCTTGGAGAGAGCAGTTCTCACCTGGGCGTTAGAGATGTTTGGGGGGCTACAATCCTCTGGTATAGATATCTCTCCTTTTGGGGGGGAGAAGTTTGCACTGAACCTGTCAGCCAGTATGTTGGCAATGTCTGTAGGTTCAGTAATTTTCACATCATTTTGAACTAATTCTGAGCATATTTGGGAGTTTCCTCCCAGGTTTCTAACATAGCTAAAGAAGGCCTTATGATTGTCTTTTGAGTCCTTAGATATTTTTCTCTCAAAATTTTCCTTGGATGATTTTATGAGAGCTCTTAGTTTTTTACTTATAATGATCAACAGTGTCTTACCTTTTAAGGATTTTGCTCTATCTTGTAGTAGCTTCCTCCTTTTGTTGTAGAGCTTGTTTATGGCTGGGGTCCACCAGACTGGACGCTTGCCTTTGGTACAGAGAGTGTTTGTTTTGTTTGGGATTGCCTGATCCATGCAGTCCTGTAGGTGCTGGTAGAAGGCATTTGTAAGTGATTCAGCGGCTTGAGTAATGTTTACCGCTGGCTCGGGGGCCTTAAAAGAGACCACACTAGTCTTTAGAAGTGTGAAGTCTGCTTTTGAGAAGTTCTTCACTGTGCTCTTTTTTATCTCAGGTGGGGGTGGGATGTGGACCTCCAGTGAGATTAGTTTGTGATCTGATCTCACCAGTGAGGGGTATACTTCCGGTGCTGAACATTGTGATCCCATGTTCGTGATGATGAGATCAAGTATGTTTTCACCTCTTCATACTATGAAGATGTGGGCACACATGCCTGGAGAATACTGCAAGGCTCCACCAGATATGTCCAAGCAATGGAACCATGATTTCAGCATCGCAAAAACGCGCTCTATGATGATTCTGGTTTCTGCATGTGTCTCATTATGGCGTTCTTGCGTGGCTGTGTGTGCATTTCTGATGGGAGTCATCATTTATGGTTCCAGTGCATAGCCAGCATCCCCTACCAGGTGGCCATATGGGATGTCCCCCCTGGCAAATACTTGATACAGATGTGATGCATGCCAGATGTGGGAGTTGTGATAGCTTCCAGGGCTGCCAGCACACACATCCATGATAATGCCCTGGGCATTGCACATGACCTGGCAGTTGATGGAGTGGTATCCCTTGCGTTTTATGTAGTGCCTACCCTGCTCACCGGGTGGTGACTTGATGTGTATGTGCATGCAGTCTGTTGCACCCAGTACCTCCAGGTAGTCTGCCACACTGTGGAAGAGACGCATATTGCTGGCCAACTCCTCCTGCGTTCGGGGGAAGTATATGTGCTCATTGGCATGTGGTAACATGGCATCCAGGAACTGGTGGAGTACCCTGGATGCTGATGCCTGTGAGATCCCCATGATATCCCCAGTTGGCCTTTGGAAGGTACCTGTGGCTAGTATTCTCAAGCTTACACATACCTTCATGTCCACTGGGATGGGTTCCCCTCTGTTACTTCTGGCTCTGAGGCATGGCCGGCACAGCTCAACAAGTTGCTGTATGATGTCCCTGTCCACCCTGTAATGCTCTACTATCTCCAGATCATGTAGCCCTTGGTAGGTTACCCTGGGCCTGAACACTTCTCCTCCTCTGGTGCCTGAGATGGTTGTCAGCATCATCCTCCACACCACCATCAGTCTCCAACACATGCTGGTGAATCAAAGTTATGGCAGCCCCTAACATGTATATATTAAAAGTTCCCCATCTGTATACACCAATGGTGCAGAGTGTCTGGGAATACACAAGTGTGTGTGGGGGGCTTTCACACCTTATACTATTGTGCAATGGATGATGCTGGTGTAATTGGGTGTGTTTGTGCAATTCCAGCTGTAGAGTATCTTAATTATTGGTTTTACAGCACGTACTGCTATTGTGGGGCCTTTGGTGTTGACTTACGCTTGGCTGCCGTGATTCATCTATTGCCCTTTACTTCAATTTTCAACCCGATTCCCCTCCCATTGTCAGGCATGCATCCAGCTGCTGGCTTTCTTGTTTTGTACTTTCACAACCCAGGATTGTGTTGGGAAATGTGTTATGTAGCTGATCCACTGCAAGTTTGCTTTGTTCTGCTGTAACAGTTCTATTTTCTTTGCTGTATGACAACTCCCCTCTCCTGTTCTGCAGGTAGCTGCTAGCAGCCTTCTTAGCTGTTGTCAATGGCCCACTGTGAGTTCCTTGGTGTTAATTACTCATTTGTACTCCAATTACCATGCTGCAGCATTTCCTTATTGTCGTCCCGTATCCTTCCTGTTTCAGCTGTGGTGCGCACCGCGCACAGCCGTTTACCGGGTTTCGAGCGCTTTTTCATCCACGTTCACATGCACTTTCAGTTAACTTGTGTGCTCTCTGCTAAGCAAAGCTATGGCTACTTCCACACCCCTATCCTGCAGCTTTGCTTAGCAACAGGCAACCCGGATTAGCAATGATCCAATGTGCTTACAGCTACGGTGGCACACCCCTCTCTTGATGTCATGTTTACCTCCAGGCCACTCCTTGGTGTTGTACTGCTATGCCATGTGGTACATCCTTACACTGGCGGGGCTGTGGCGATTCAGTATTACTTGACTCATTTGCATGACATCGACTTCTAATTCCTAGTTACTGCACAGAACACTGTCACAGACCCTTAGCACCCCTTGCACCATGGTTGTGGAGTAGCATGCATTCCATTGACTATTATGGGGAATTCATGAATTGTGTTACATTGCAGTTTTATGACATCTAAATATGTTTTCCTTGTGATCCCATTTGCACACAGATGCACTGCAGTTTTACTTTGCATTAGTGTGGCCATGACATTAAATGTTATTTTTTATGTGTTGTGCATGTTTTTATGCCATTGGCTATATATTTAGCCATTGGCATATATTAACATTATATTACATAATTTTGGTCCACTTTCATGGTTCCGATTTTATGTTTGACAAAATATAAACCATTTTTTTTCATGCTTAAGCTACACCTGCACCACTTCATGAATCACTATATACCTTCATTTGCATGCTACACTGCTGCGCATGGGGTAATTAGCATACATGCGCAGGGAGCTGTGCAGCTCTGGCATACGCTGGTGGTGCACGTGGAAACAGCTCATACCTGAATTGCTCAGCGGCCATATTTGGCGCTAGATCGCCAATGCTACTCTGGCGCCTGGCGTAAGCTTCATGAATCCCAAGGTGTGTCTAGTTTTCTGAAGGTGCATACTTCTGAGAATGTCTCCATTTATACACTGTGTTGTACCACTTTAAATAAATGCTTGATTAATTACAAAGGTGCAAAACAACAAACACAAAAGAAGGTACATAAACTGTTATGCAGAATGCCATTATGGTATAAAATTTTGATAAGTTGCTATTTTTATAATAACTACTCCTACGACATTTATAATAACCAAATTATTTGTTTTCTCTTCTGAGCACACTGTGTAAAAGAGAGAAGAACAGAAAGGGGAGGAGAGAAAAGCATATATCCAAACTGTAATGTTTGCTAATTGAAGAGCAAAAGTACTTTGTTTAAAGGTAAATAACTAAAAATCATACTCTCCTGAGTCTGCTTGAATCACAATAGACCAGTTAAGAAACTAACCAATATTAATTCAGGGACCTTTATTTTCATGGTCAGATTCCTACATATAACACATTGAATAGAAAATTAATAGGTTCAAAGGTTCACAGGTGAGTACTGGGCTAGCTGCACTTGTGGGCCATTTTAAGCCTAGCCAAGTTCTCATTTTGCTCTCAAAATAACCTATCCCATTTGGTTATAGATTGAACTTACCCATGCATCCATCTATCCATATATACATCCATCCACAACTCATTTACCCATTTTTGTACATGGGGCTGAGGTGTCACTTCAACAGTAACCATCTTATAGAGCCAAGATTCACACTGCTAAATGGCTCACCCTGATGTGGTGGCCTTACCCATCCCATGGTTAATAATTAAAGTAAAAATAACTGTGATCATACCACAAATAGCTTGAGGAGACCCATGCATGGGATAAAGCATTTATGAGCTTCCTCTGTCCATTAGTAGTACTTGAAAATGGACATGGATGAACTTTGTTTTATGCTGATGGGAAGTTTGTTCCACTGCAATGGTATTCTCTGCAAAATGTACCTGTCACTCCAAACTATTCTGTTGATGTTGCAGAAAAGGATTGGATCCCTTGACCAAGTATTTCTAATGCAATTTTACTTGTAGCTGTGCAGTAAATTTATCAGTAATGGGTTAGAGGATGGCTTGTACGTCAGACATAGATCACCTTTTAGCAGTCTGTAGAATACTGAAGAGTTTTTAGTCAGTCCATATAGGACATGTTGTTTAGGCCTTGTATCCTTTTAGTAAGGTATATCTCTTGGCTTTCAAGTTGTTGCATGTGTCTGGACAGATACATGTCAAAGGGGTTAATATATTCAATGACTGGCCTAATGAGGGTTGAGTAAAGGGGGACAATGACAACTAATAATAAAGTTAATAACTAATAATGAAGCATTTTAGACAAAAAATAAAATCCAAGGCATTCATTTGTTAAATGGTACTCATTTTGGATACAGATGGCTTGTAAGTATTTTGTACTATTCCTCAAGAAAACTATGTATGTAGTCACTGTGAATGTTCATAGGTTCATAGCTTGGTACTAGGCTATCGGCCCTAGTGCCTATACAAGCCTAGCCATAACAATTCCCTGGATATTTCTTCCTACAATATTTACTTCCTTGGACCCCTGTCTAGCAGGACGACTGTCAAGATCCCTGGGGTGAATTTCCTATCTCCCATCCAATCATCAAGGTTCTTTTTGAAGAGGGCCAAAGAGGCACTCTGCTTAACATGTATGGGCAGTCTATTCCAGAGTATGGGGAGTCTCTGAGTTAGGAACCTATCCCTCCAGCATGTTTTGTTCATTGTGATGACAAAGTTTAGATCCCTGGAGTGTGTGGCTCTGAGGGATTGGGATTTCTTTAAGTGGAGCATGTCCAACAGCTTAGGGTTTGATATAGCCTTGTATGTTAAGCAGAGATTGCCTCTGAGTAGACGATATGCCACAGAGTATAGCTGGAGCTTTTTAGACGGTCAGCATAGGCCATCTGCTTTAGGCCTGTGATTCTTTTAATGAAGTATTTCTGTGGCCTTTCCAGTTGTTGCAGATGTCTTGTGAGGTACATACCAATATACAATATATATATATATATATAGGTTGTACTCTATAATGGGTCTAATGAGGGATGAGTACAGTGGGACAATGACCTTTTTTCTGGATGAAAAGTACTTGGTGATGAGGTATGCCACATAGAAGGATTTCCTGACTGTTGTGGTGATGTGGTTATTGAAGGTGAGACCACTGTCCACCTGTGTCCCTAAGTCTCTCATCACACTTTCAGTGTTTAGTGTACTGCCGCCTATGTGGTAATTCATGGGTACATGTTTTTTCCCAAAGGGGATAACTATACATTTCTTGGCATTAAGCTTGAGCCCATGGTTCTGGCACCAAACATTTGCTTCTGTAAGCCTCTTTTGTAGACTATCCACATAATTTGGGGATTCAATAATGGCTCCTAGTTTGCAGTCATCTGCGAACTTTGTTAGCCAGAGTCCCTTAGTGTTGGCCTGTACTTCAGAGAAGTAGATGCCAAACAAGAGCGGTTCAAGGACTGAACCTTAAGGTACTTCACTTGTCACTTGTCTGGAGCTGGATTTGGAGTCGGCTACTTTTACATTCTGGGTTCTGTCAGTAAGCCAGTTGGCAACCCATCAAGTGACATAGGGATTTATGCCCAGCTTAGTAAATTTATCTATGATTCCGGAGAGGAGGATGGTGTTGAAGGCCTTGGTGAGGTCCAGAAAGGTTGTGTGGACCACCTTACCCTTATCCACAGCTCTGGAGATTGATTCAAAGAAGTTAATCAGGTTCAGGAGACAAGATCGGCCCTTCACAAACCCAAACTGGGTAGGGTCCAGTGTTTGAAGGTTGCCAATGTCTTTGTTTATATATTCCATGATAATGCATTCCATGCCCTTGCAGATCAGGCTCATCAGACTGCTAGGATGGTAGTTCCCAGGATCCAAGGTGGATCCCCCCTTGTGGAGTGGGATAACTGTAGCTGTGCACCACTCAGTGGGCACAAAGCCTGAGGTGAGGCTATGATTAAACATGACACTTAGGTGAGGTGCCAGTTCATTTTGTAGTTCATGTAGTACACAGCCCGGGATGTCATCTGGTCCCATGAATGTTGTATTCTTAGCATTGGAGAGTGCAGTTTCTACCTGTGTGGCCATGATTACTGGAATTTGGCAATCTTTTGGTATTGAGATGGGCCCTTTAGGGGGTGAGAGGGGGTGAAGTTGGCACTAAACTGATCTTCCAGGATATTGGCAATATCCTTGGAATCAGTATATTTGATGCCATTATTTTGTATCTCAGAGCATATCTGAGCATTGCCATTTAGATTCTTGACATAACTATAGAATGCCTTGTGATTGTCTTTGTAATCTTTGGCAATTTTATTTTCGTAACTAGCTTTGGAGGATTTTTTGAGGGCTCAGCTTCTTATTAAGGCTGGTAAGGGAGTTTTTTGCATCCTGGGATTTTCCTTTTTTCTGCAACAGTTTCTTTCTTCTGTTGTATAGTTTGTTTATGGCAGGGGACCACCAAATTGGCTTCCCTTTTTTGGAGGAGAGTGTCTTGGTTCTATTCGGGATGGCATGATTCATGCACGAGTGGATGTGCTTGTACAGTGCCTTAGTGCAGGATTCAGCAGTCAAACTTTCAGCTCCCATCTGCATGGGTGTCATGAAGTTTGTCACTTCACACTTGCATAGCATGAAGTTGGCTTGGAGAAGTTTTTTACAGAGGTTTCCTTACTGGGGGGGGGGGTGGGGGTGGGATGTGGATGTCAAGGGTGATTTGCTTATGGTCAGACCTGACCAATGAGGGGGTGACCACTGGTGTGGAGCATCTATCTCCCATGTTGGTAATGACCAGGTTTAGGATATTGGAGCCCCTGGTGGGACAATGGATTAGTTGATCCAGGGCATTGGAATTTATGAATTCCAAGAACCGTTGGGAAAAGGTGTTGGCACCCGAGTAGTTTTTCCAGTTAATGGCAGGGTAGTTGAAATCACTCAGTATTAGGTTGTCTGGTTGTATCTTAATATTTTCAAGTATGTTTAGAAAGGTGTAGTGAGAATTCTGGGGCATGGTGGGGGATCTATAGCAAGCTACAATTTGGATTACAGTCTTACCTAGTGTTAGTTGCACCTGGAGAATTTCAGATGCATTGTATTGGGCAACTAGCCTGGAGGTGTGAATATCCTTGGTGAATATGGACACTCCTCCACCTTTAGTGTTTCGGTCTTGGTTTGTTGGCCGAAAAGTGTGGTAAAAGTTGTAGCCTGGTATTGCAGGGGTGCTCTCTAAAGCCTTGAACCAGGTCTCAGATACTGCACAGATATCGATGTTCTCCATTTTTAGGAGTGCCTTGAGAGAGTGCATTTTGAGCTTTAGACTTCTAGCATTGAGTACCATTACCTTCAGATTTTGCATGCTTGTATCTGTTATGGTGGTGGTTTTGTCCTTTGAACCTTGCCTAAAAAAGGCACTATAGGGGTGGCAAGAGCTTTAGCCAGTAACCTGAATCCCAGGGATGATAGGTTCAGACCTTCTCTGGCAAAGCATCATGGTTTTTCGATCATGTCATCCGAGACAGACAGATACAGGATCCCCTTTGAATGACACCAAAAGCTTAGCCAATTGTTGAAGTCAATCATTTTGTCCTTATACTGTGGTATCTTTCTGGGCAAAAGCAGGATGCTACTCAGGGCTAGGGTCATACCTGCCTGGCCACATGATCCGAGAGCTCTTCCATGTCTCTTTTCATGTAGTCCAGGGAGGTATGTCTCAAGTCATTCACTCCAACATAGACAATGACAGAATCATATTTGTACTTGTTGTGGAGTGACTTGAATGCATGCATTATGTGGTGGATCCTGGCACCCGACAGGCAAATGACTGTAATTTTCTCCTTGTTCAGCCTGGTGAGTGGGACATCAGTGTGCCTGACTATAGAGTTACCTATGACTAAAGTGTTGTCTTGCCTTAGGGACTGTTGTTGGATGACACACTGGTGTTGTTAGCTATGTGTCACTTTGGTTGTGACTGGTGTTTGTTTGCTTTTCAACTTCTGAAGTCCTTGTTGCTTGGACAGGTTAATGTTAAGGGTCTCCGCATATGTGGGTTTAGTATTGCAATGTGTGGGTGTTGATGGCGTGGGTTTTGAAGGGCTATGTGTTGCTTGAGGTGTAGTGCAGGTGTTAACCTTCTCCTCTTGACTGTCTAGCACAATCTTAGCTGGAGAGAACATTGCTTCCAGTTTGGCTATGTAAGTGCATCTCTCGCAGGTTGTAGTGTTGGGTGGTAGGAGGAGAGGGTTGTCTGTGTACATGCTGCATTGCCCCAGTATGCCCAGATTCACCAGGTGGACAGGAGAAATCACCGGAAGCTGACCCTTAGACATGCCTGTTTAGGTGCTTTTTTGTAAAGTACAAGAGCTGTTTTCCTTTACTTTTGCAAGGTACTTTGCAATTACAGCTGTTTAGTGCCTACGATTAATTTCTCCTTATTAACAAGGAGAGTTGAGTGCTTGTATCAGTTTAAGGCTTCCTAGTGCTTTCCAGCAGGTTCTAGAGCAAGTGCTAGTCACGGGTTCAGATTTTAGTGCTACTACTGAGAAACTAGCTAGTTCTAAGGGAAAATTTGAAGAGCAGACTTTCTAGCACCTGGAATAGTTTAACCACAGCCCTGAGGTGTTGCACGATGCGAAAAATACACAGACACGTGCATTTTTAAGCCAGAAAGTTGAAAGGGATAGAAATCAGCCCAAAATGGCTAAAAATTACAATCCTAGAGCTGGAAACCACTCCTCTACTGTTAGACAGCTAGTACAATGAGCACTACTCCCACTGGTAAGCAGTAGGACTTCCCTCTGCCACAGCAAGGTCTGGATAGCTCTGAACACAGAAAATAAAGTCCTGAAACCAGCAAAGTCTGGGATCTGGACTATACTAGCTAGGAAAGGCGGAAAATGAGCAAACAAAATAGTATTTTTTTTTTTTTGTTAAAACAGGTTAAACAATGCAATAACACACTAAATAAAGAGAGAAAAGGCTAACACACTTGAGTGTGTAGCCCTAAACAGTAAATATAATAAGAACTCTACAAAATTAGCAATTTAAAACTTTTTAAATGAAGCAAGGCAAGTGCACAACTGAAAAATGATTTAAGAGGCAGTAATACAGTAGAATAAGTAGCTAGACAACATATACAGAAAAGTCTATACATACAGAAAAGCAGCTAAAACACACTAAAACAATTCAGATGCAGTGCAACCTAGAGCACTTGAGTTGTAGCAATATTAAGGCAAATACAGTTTTAATAAATGCACTAAAATATACTCTATATTTCCAAAATGTTTGAGAAGCACAGTCAGAACACAAGGATATTCAGACATTTTTTTTAAGAAAGGGAGAAAGCAGGAACAGAATGAAAGAAACTAAGTGGATTGGCCTTCTCAGATGTTCTCTCTGTATTAGGTGGAATGAGCTAATGACACTAGACTGGGAGGAGTGTCCAAAATCAAATTTAGAGTAGGGGCGGGCAACTGCAAGGCCAGCGGGTATAAAGACAAGATGCCAATAGGGAGGGAGGGTGGCAGAACACTACAGAAATGTTTATCACAAGTGAGCCAATAGCTATGAAATACAGTACAAGTATGCAGTATACAATAAAATTGCTATAAATATGTAGAATAAGTAATAACTACTACAAATAAGCATAAAACAGGCTACTTATTGCTATATATCACAGATGTGGACCATCTAAGCATTATTATTATAGATAATAGTAAGGCAAGCATTAATAATTGCTTTTTTGACACGGTCTGCAATTTTTTGACTTATAATAATATAAAGTAAGAATTGTGTCTCCTTGTTATTTGCATGCAATGAGAATCATTAAATTTGTACCTAAGGAAAGAACAAAAGTGTTGCACGCAGGGATATAGCCAGGATGTCTATCTGTGGAGTTTGTATTATTGGTCAGGTGTCTCCAACTCATGGTGTCAGTACTATTTAACCTGGTATTTAGTTAACGAAATGTATAAAAGCATGTGTGCTTAGAATGCAAGCCAAAGAATCACCAGACAGGAGATAAATAAACAGTGCCTTTATGAACGGATGCAGAAATGATATTTTTATGAAAACGTTTGAAATTCGTATCTCCTTGTTCTTTCCATCATTCCAGTAAAGAATGGCAAGAGAATCTCACTTAGGCTAACTACTCTGCCATTTAAAGATCAAGTCCAGAGTGGTGACATTCGTAACCATCCTAAACAAAGCAATCCACTGCAACTAGATAGATGTGCATTCAGAGATGTTCATTTTATTTTTTTTTCTGTAAATAATCCACATATTATTTTCAGAAATAAAAACATTAATTTAAGCTCAATGTTCTGTTTGTGGTATGTCAGGTTGTGAACAGGTGGTGAATGCTACACACTGGTTGAATTTCTCCAAGTCTTTTGGGTTTCTAATACCCATTCCTAAGTCAGAGTATGATTAAAGTTCATGAAATTAGTATTGTTTCAATCTTTGATGTTAGTCAAAAGTACCCTTTGCACCACCCGCTACATGCCCAGAATTCATATGGAGTTAGATGTGTTGAAAGCATATCTAAGCAAGACTGTAAATTCTTTTTTATGAGACCCATTGCTCCTCCTTATACTGCAACTGTCTCACTATACTTCTTCCACATTGTCCTCGTTTCTACCTGCAAATCCTGGTATTTTATGACTTTGTGTCTCTCTGTACATAAGACACTGTAATCACTGAGTGTAGCAATTTTAATGACCAATGCTGCTTTTGTCTTCTTTTCAAGGACTACTATATCTGGTTTTCTCACATCTATTTTTTGAACTGTTGGTAATGGGTGATCCCATATGATATAAACTTCATCATTTTCTATAATGCTGTGTGGCTCATGTTTCCAGTGCTTCTCAGCTACTTTAGTATTGTAATGTTTGCACAATCCCCAGTGTAACAGTCTTGCCACATTATTGTGCCTTTCACTATACAGGCCCTCTGCAGTTAGTGTATCACACTCCAACAAGATGTACGACTGTTTCCAGTTCTGCTATATAGCCCCTGCATTTGTCTGTTTACCCCACATGCTCAGTGGTCTTTGCCAACCAATGTGTTTGTAACCCATTATCCTAGGATGCCAATATTAACCTTTCATCTTTTGGTTTAAATTCACCTCTCCTTAACCATTCTGCATCAGATCCTGATTGACATGAGGTTGTTGCAGGAGTTTTATGTACTTGCAACTATATTTATATCTTTATAAATACTTTGTATTTTTTTACAACATCTTATATGGTTTTGCATACTTTAGATCTTATAGCAGCCAATTAATTAGTATCTCAATAGTATTTGCTATACCTAGACATTTAATTTCCCTAAGAATTCTGCTTGGCCTGCCTGACTGTTTGTGTATTTCTTATGTGATATATGACTGTTTTGACCATTAGAATAATCTGTACTATTTGCATTTTGATACTGCATGAGATACTCTGTATGCTAATATTCACTTTAACATTATCTTATTGTTTCCACTGTTTTCTTTTGTACTAGCTATCCCCTGCTTTACCCTGTGTTTTTGCCTGGGTGAATCTCTCTACTAAATCCACTAAGGTGCTCTCTGCCCACTGCCCTTGGAAACGTTCAAGACACTGCCTTCTTCTGCTACCCACTACTTCAAGAGTTCAAGAAAGTATGTCTACCCACATCACGAAGTGTTATTTTTAACAAAATTATCCTTGCTAAGCCTTTGTCTGACCCCAGCTAAGCGGCCAGCAGCAACCCCCCCTATTTTTCCTCATCTCCTTCCTCCCCCACACTTTAGACTGCTAACTTGCTTTTCCTCTCTTTACCAGTTAGTCAACTACTACTTTTGGAAGCTCCTGTGCATGTTTGTGCACCTCTGCTTTTTGGCCACTAGATGTCATCATACCCCCACCTATACTCCTTACATTAGTATTTATACCTTCCTCATTTTTTCTATTCTCACCTTTCCTACTACTATCCCTTTCCTCCTTCTGATATTCTTTCTTATCCTTCCCTCTTTAGGCTCCTATCTCCCATCTTGACTTACCAGCTTACTCTGATACTTTTTCCTCCCTCCTTGGTGGTCTACTCTGTGTCCCGCTCCGTTCGCCCTGCGGGCTCACTCTGCTCCCCTCCCTACCCCCAATTCCCACCCACCCCCTGGGGTCCTAACCTTATACATCTCTAATCCCACCCCTCACTCTACCAACCTATTCCCCTGCTTCCCGCCAAACCTAATCTCCACCCCTGTCCACACCCCATTTACTCCTCCTACTATCCTCCCCTATTCATTAACCCTCCTATCCTCAAACCAACTTCTCTCCTCTTCTATATTATCTCTTATTACGCATCATTACACTCACTTAACTTGTCTCTCTATCTTATATATCCTTCTACATCCCTATCACTTCTCCTACTTCTGTATTATTTTTTCATTTTAACTTACATACATACAACCAACTTGCTATCTCCATTGCTTACCTCTACTCTATATTCACTTTTACCCCACTTGTTGTAAGTATGGCCCTCTACTTATCCACACTGCTTATACTCTCATGTCTTCTCTTAATTACACTTTTCTCTACTTACCTCCTTACCTTCATAGAACATCCACTCATTACTCAACCAAACCACATTCAGAAACATACATCCACCTTCCATATACCTCTAATCTCATTCTCAAATGCCAATTCCACATCTAGCTACAAACTACCTAAATTCCATAGGCACTCTCACCTCACCTACACCCTACCCTTAGATAAGAAGATGAGACATCTAACCCATCAACAGAGTAAACATATATCCAAACCTGATGACCCTACCTTAAAAGACGGTGATGTTCATCCCAACCCTGGCCCCATTTACCCATCTCCTCAAACATCTAAACCTATCTCCAATAACACCCTCCTGATAGGGCATCTTAACATACGTAGTGTAAACAACAAAGTTCCCTATCTACATGCCCTCCTAGACACTCACTGCTTTGACATTCTCTGTCTCTCTGAAACCTGGCTTAAGCCAGCCACTAAAGACACTGAGGTTATACCCCAAGGCTACAATATATTAAGGCTAGACCGTACCAAATGAAACGGTGGTGGAGTAGCAATTCTGTTTAAGAATCATCTTAACATCTCCACCCTCCCAGCCTGTCCAACCCAGGATAGTAAAGTGGAAGCTATTATTACCAAACTCCAACTAAATGCAAAGAAAGCACTTTACATCATCTGCTTGTATATACCACCTGGAAACAATATACCCATAGTAGAAGACTTTCTTAGTTGGGTTTCAAACAACTACCCCCAAGAAACTATAATTCTTGGCGACTTTAATATAGACTGGAATACCATTAATGCTGACAATCCCACCTCTCACATTAACCTAAATGGTTTCACCCAAACCATTACCTCTACTACAAGGCTTAACAAATCAAGCAGGAAACAAACTATTTTAGACTGGATACTCATAAACAAAGTCAATATCACATACAAAGTAGGAACTATGCCTGATGATCTCAGTGATCATTGTTTAACCTACATTACAAGAGAAAAGACTGACATTCTACACCTCCCCAATATGAGAACTATACGTTCCACCAAACATTTTAAAACTGACTTATTTCAAAACGAACTCAGAGCATGTAACTGGAACCCCTTAAAAACACTGCCACTTAATGAAGCAGTTTCATTCTTCAATTCTACCTTTCTTTCCATTCTAAATAAACATGCTCCTGAGCGTACCATTAGAATGAAATCAAACACAGCCCCATGGCTCTCAAGTGATACAAAAAAACTAATCCTCTCTAAAAATAAAGTTTGGGCCAAATGGAGATCCCACAGAATCAGCTCTGATTTTCTTCACTTTCGCCAACTTAGAAACCTTATCAAAAAAGTTATTTTCAATGACAAAAGAAAGTTCTACTGTGAACTTCAAGAGACACATTCCAATAACCCCAAACAATTCTGGTCCTCTATCAATAGACTCCTATCCCCAGGAACAGCCAAAACTCCCTCCCCACTAAATGCTGACCCTGACACCCCTTACCAAACTGCAAATGCGTTTAACTCTTTCTTCTCTGAAACTATTCAATCTCTTGCTAAACAACTGATCACTAATGACTTCTATCCTCCAAACAATCTAGTAGACTCTTCTTATAACTTCTCTCTACAACCTATCTCTACTTCTTTCATCTTTAGACTTATTGTTAAACTGAAACCCTGTACCCCCTCTGCTGACAAACTCCCTTCCCTTTTTCTGCAAAAAGCAGCCAAAGAAATTGCATACCCAATAGCTATACTCATAAATAGGACCATCCAAGAGGGAACTATCCCTGATATCTGGAAAGTCTCTCATATTATCCCACTACATAAAGGCGGTAACTGTATTGACTACTCCAACTTTAGACCAATTGCCCTTCTTTCACCTTTAGCAAAGATTATGGAGAAATGTATTCATCAGCAACTTGTACAGTATCTCTCTTTACACAATATTATAGCTAACTGTCAACATGGCTTTAGACCCCACCATAGCACCACTACTGCTCTCCTTTCTTTTATAGACACCATAAACAACAATCGCAACAATAATCTTTTCTCTTCTGCTTTATTCATTGACCTCTCAAAAGCATTTGACATGGTTAACCACTCTGCCTTAATTAACATCCTTAAATCCCTCTCATTTGACACTCTTACCATCAAATGGTTTAGTTCTTATCTCAACAACAGACAACAAGCCGTTCTCTGGGACAACCATATCTCCTCCTTACTGCCCATTTCTATTGGAGTTCCTCAGGGCTCTATTCTTGGTCCACTTCTCTTTTCCCTCTACATCAATGACCTCCACGCTATTCTTCCTCGAGACACCTGTATTCAATATGCAGACGACTCCACTATTATTTGCTCAGCATCCTCCTCCTCTGATCTAATCTCACAAACCCAAAATATCTTTAACACTGTAGAAACATGGTTTACTAGATGATATCTTCTCCTTAATGCTAAAAAAACCAAACTTCTTCTCTTCACCCCCACTATTCGCACCCCCCCACTTAATTTCACCATCTTGTCAAACAACAACACTGTCATCTCTCCAGACTCTACAACTAAACTGCTAGTAATAACCATAGATAACAATCTCTCTTTTGATCAACACATCAACAACACTATCAAATCAGTAAATAGAAAGATAGGATCCTTATACCGTATTAAACCATTCCTCACCCCATCAGCTAGAGCTACTATTGCCCACTCCCATCTTTTATCTACTCTCTTCTATGCCTCTCCCATCTTCACTAACCTCAAGAAAACTAACCTAAACAAACTAGCAACTTGCTATAATAACATTGCCCGCAAGCCACTGGTAACCCTTTCAGAACCCATCACTGCCTTAACCTGAAACTTTTAGGCTGGCTAGAACTACAAAACTATATTATAATCTCACAACTTACTATTGCCCACAAAATACTGTACCAACCTGATAACACCCCTATACTATCACAGCTTTTACTCCCTTATAATAATCTTACCTCCCTTTGTTCCTCTTGTAAATTCTTGACCAAACCTAAAAAGGCTCACAACCTTGCTGGAGACTCTCTATTTAGTAATACTGTAGGCCGAGCTTGGAATTTGCTACCTAGGGATTTAACTCTAATCACATCTCTACCCCTCTTCAAACAACAAATCAAACTGTACTTCCAAAATCACTGGCTTTGCTCATGTAATACACCAGACTGATCCCCCCCCCCTTTACCTGACCTCTAACCCTACTGAGTGCTTATACTTACTGTCTATTTTCTTCCTCCTTCTAATCCTTTTGCTCTACCTACTTCTCTCTCCTCTCTTATCTCCTATTGCTACCCCTTTTTCTCTTACTTTTTAACTACTTTCACCTCCCTTCTTTTTACCTAACACTACTCCTTTTACTTCTCCTCCTACTTGTACTTTTTCCTTTATAGCAGAAGCATTAAGATATAGCTTGTTAGTATTAAGTAAGATGCTGTGAATCTGATTTAATCCTAGTCATGCCTATTATTGATTATGTGCCTTAATTTTTATTGATCTTATTACCATTTTTATTATTATCAATTTTTATTCAATCTTTTTCTTTTCTGTGTATTCTATGTGTGTATTATCATGTCTGTTTGTTATGTTTTATGTGGAGCTTTTCTCCCCGGGCCTCTACTGAAAATGGAAGTATATCCAGCTAGACTAGCCCGGTAAACAAATGTAAAATAAAAAATAAAAATATCTTCTCCACATTTCTTGCGTTTACATCTGATCGTTCTCTTCACATTCTTTCTTTTGTTTTTGGTACATTCAGTTGCTGCCTGATTTTTGCCTGCTTTTGGTTTGGTATCCATTCCTGCTTGACACTGATATACTTCTGCTAAACTAAGCAAGAAAGTCATCTTAGACTTGTTCTCTTCATAGTTCAAAACTTTCATTATGTTTGGATCTGATGAGGTCAGCAGATATGTATGCCATCCTGGGATTGCAGATCTTTACATGTAATCAGTTTCGAGGAGGCTCATACCTCCTTCAGAACAAGGAATATATATAATCTTGGTATACACTGATTTTCATTTATCATTTGATAAGGGTGAAGCATTTTTCTGTTTTCCCATCCAACTGATCCAATACCTTTTGAGGCCAGGAAATCATCTCAAATCAGTAAGTTAGAACAGGAATAGTAAATTGGTTTATAGCTTGGACTTTGCTCGTAGATGTCAGAGCAGTTTTAAGTATTAACGTTAGTCTTCTACAATATACCTTACTGAGCTTTGTTAACATTTATTCATGTTTTATTGTCAGACCCTCCTCAATTCCCAAATATTTATACGCTTCATCCAGTTCAAGTTGCTTTATATCACATTACTGTCTCAGACTGATATTTTGTTTCATTTCCTCATCCGATACAGTTTTAAATCACCCACAAAAAGAAGAAGATGAGAAGTCTTTACATTTTATTGTTTTCTGGGAGCCAAATTGTAACCATGACCTAATATGTTAATGGGTTAAGATCAAGACAAAAGAGTAACAGTGACAAAGAGCCACCTTGGAATATCTCCCCTTTGAATTTGTATCATAGGCTCATAGGTTCATAGGTTCATACTAGGCTATCTGCCCTAGGGCATTCATAAGCCTAGCCAGAGTGTGTATGGCTTTCGCCACCCATTTTAAATTAATTTTGCTATGCCCTTTTTCGAGGTTAGTATACTGTGCATCTGTCTAACAGTGACACAGAAGTGATACCCGGGGTAAACCTACGATCTCCCATCCACTCATCAAGATTCCTCTTGAAGAGAGTCAATGAGGGACTCTGCCTAACCTGGACTGGGATTTTATTCCAGAGTGAAGGGAGCCTCTGGGTTATGAATCTGTCCCTCCAGCATGTCCTATTTATTTCAGTGCTGAGGTTTAAATCCCTCGAGCGCGTAGCTCGATGGGATTTGGATTTTCTGAGGTGCAGCATGTCCATTAATTCCGGGTTGGACATGGCTTTATACGTCAGGCACAGATCACCTCTGAGCAGGCGGTATGCCACTGAGTAGAGCTGGAGTTTCTTTAACTGGGCAGCATACGGCATCTGTTTGAGCCCCTTGATCCTCTTGGTGAGGTACTTTTGGGGTCTTTCTAGTTGCTGCAGGTGTCTGGTAAGGTACATCCCAAAAGGGGCATTGTACTCAATTATGGGCCTGATGAGGGATGAGTAAAGAGGCATGATGACCTCCCCTGATCTAGATGTGAATCCCTTCATGATTAGGTGGGCTATATAAAATGTTTTTCTCATCACTTTGGCCACGTGGTTGTCAAATGAGAGATTGCTGTCAACTTGGGTCCCCAGGTCCCTAATTACTTCTTCTGTACTTAATGGATTACCACCTATGTGGTAATTTGTGGGCACTTTGTTTTTGCCAAAGGGGATGACTATACACTTTTTGGCATTTAGCTTGAGGCCATGGCTCTGGCACCAGTTGTCTGTTTCTATGAGGCCCTTTTGGAAGATGCATGTGTCGGCTGGAGAGTCTATTATGGTGCACAGTTTGCAGTCATCTGCGAACTTGGTCAGCCACAGTCCTTTCATGCTGGCCTGTACCTCCGAGAAATATATACCGAACAAGAGAGGTCCCAAGACTGAGCCTTGTGGGATGCCACTTGTAATTGGTTTGGAGTCTGACATGGCTCCAGCTATTCTAACCATGTGGGTTCTGTCCTTGAGCCAGTTTGCAACCCATCTAGTGACATAGGGGTTTATATTTAAGCTGGTGAGCTTATCTATAATGCCCGAGTGAGGTATTGTATCGAAGGCTTTTGCGAGGTCCAGGTAGGCTGTGTGGACCACCTTCCCCTTGTCAATGGCCTTGGTGACTGTTTCAAAGAAATCGACCAGGTTTAAGAGGCAGGATCTTCCCTTAACAAAGCCGAACTGGGTAGGATCCAGTGTCTGTAGGTCCCCAATATCTTTATTTATAAGGTCCATGATGATCCTTTCCATAGCTTTGCAGACCAAGCTAGTGAGACTTATGGGGTGATAGTTTCCAGGATCCGTTGAGGCACCACCTTTGTGGAGAGGGACCACTGTTGCTGTATGCCACTCTTTGGGTACATATCCTGTAGTAAGGCTGAGATTGAACAGTAGTTTTAGGTTTGGGTTTAGATCTTCTTGGAGTTCATGTAGGATGCAGCCTGGGACACCATCTGGTCCCATTGATGCTGTGTTTCTTGCTTTGGAGAGGGCAGCTCTTACATGAGCATCTGAGATGTCAGGGGTGCAGCACTCTGCTGGGATAGTTATTAGCCCTTTTGGTGGGGAGGGGGGGGGAGAAGTTTGCGCTGAACCTGTCAGCTAGGATGTTGGCAATGTCTGTGGGTTCGGTGTATATTTTGTCATTTTGGACTAATTCTGAGCATATCTGGGAATTCCCACCCAGGTTCCTAACATAACTAAAGAAAGCCTTGTGATTATCCTTAGTGTCCTGTGCAATTTTTCTCTCGAAGCTGGCCTTAGACGATTTTATGAGTGCCCGTAGTTTTTTGCTAATACTGATCAGAGATGCCTTCCCTTTTTGGGATTTTGCTCTGTCATGTAGTAGCTTCCTCCTTCTGTTGTATAGTTTGTTTATGGCTGGGGTCCACCAGACAGGATGTCTGCCTTTGGAGGATTGGGTCTTGGTTTTATTTGGGATTGCATGATCCATGCATTCCTGAAGGTGTTCATAGAATGCATTTATAAAGGATTTTGTGGTCTGGGCCAGATATCCACAGGCCCGGGGGCTTTGAAGGATTCCACCTCAGTTTTGAGGAGTGTGAAATTTGCTTTAGAGAAGTTTTTCACTGTGGTTTTCTGGGCATGGGGTGGGGTTGGGATGTGAATATCCAGTGAGATTAGTTTATGGTCTGATCTTACCAGTGAGGGATACACTTCTGGTCTGGAGCATAGAGTCCCCATGTTGGTGATGATCAGGTCCAGTATGTTTTCCCCTCTTGTGGGAGTGGTAACAAGTTGTTCCATAACATTTGCGTTAATAAATTCTAGGAACCTTTGGGCTAGGGTGTTGGAGCTAGAGTAATGCTCCCAGTCTATGGTTGGGTAGTTGAAGTCACCCAATATAATGGTGTTTGGAGAGACCTTCATATTTTCCAGTGTTCTCAGGAAGGCTGAGTGGGGTTCCTGGGTTTGTGAGGATGGTCTGTAGCAGGCTATAAACTGGAAGGCAGTTTTTTACCCACTGTTAGTTGCACATGGATAGTCTCTGATGATTCGTGCTGTGCCACCAACCTGGAGGTGTGGGTATCTTTGACGAATACTGATACTCCCCCTCCTTTTGTGGTTCGGTCCAAGTTTTGGGGCCGAAAAGCATGGTATGAGGTATAACCTGGTAGTGCTGGGGTGCTCTCGAGAGCCTTGAACCAGGTTTCTGTTACTGCACAGATATCAATGTTCTCCCTGCGGTAATAATTTGTCCTTTATCATAACATAGCCGCAAAGCAGTTTGCCATTGTTTCATGGTCACGCTAATGTAATTGATCGGTGTAGGGTGTATCTTATATGTCTGTAAGCACTCCTTTATCCATGAATGTAGGATGTCAAATGTTTTTGTGAGTTCTATCCATGCCATACTTACATTCTTCCAACTCTCCATTATGACTATTTTACAACAAATTATCCTTTGTTCCATATGACTTTTTTTTGCTACCCTTTTGCTCTATTGCCATGATTGAGTTTTCTTCTATATGACTATAAACATTCACAGTGTCAGTTCCAGTGTATAGTATATACATCATCGGAAGGCAGGTTTTTGGTCTATAGTTTTTAGGATAGCTTGTCGGTTCACTCTTAAGGATGAATAGAATTTTTTCTGTTGTTAACTAGGTTGGTGTCTGTTCAGGGTGCACAAGTAAGTACATTTTACTCAGTGCTAAATCTTCATTTAAAGATGTTAATACTTTTAGCTAGAAATTAGGTACTGCATCTGGGCATGGGGTTTTCCAGTTAGGAGCATACCTCCCAACTGTACCGAATTACTCATTTTTTACCAAGTTTTGGGGTCCAAATAATGGGGTGCCATGATTCCCGAGTGGCACCCCTTCATTTTTGATTTTTTTCCAGGTTTTTTTTTTAAAAAAAATGTTTTCACGCTTTTTGAGCTGACGTAATCACATGCACAATGATGTCAGCTCTGTCAGCCTGTCGCAATTGAGTTCAAGGGCTTTCCCTGCTGGCTGGCTCTTTGAAATCTGAAGTAAATGACTGAGCTGTTAAGCAGTTACTGCTTATTTCTGTGAACAGAACGCACTGAAGGAAATGACTGAGCTTTTAAGCAGGTACTGCTTATTTTTGTGAATGGAGTTAACATTTTGGGAAGGAAATTACTTCTGCTGGTGTGTATGAGCTGAACTGGTATTTCAGACAGTTATTTGACTGCTTTTAAGGTATCTACCTTTTATTTTCAACTGAGTTATTGCACGGAGAGAAGTGTGCGTGTGTGTGTGTGTGTGTGTGTGTGTGTGTGTGTGTGTGTGTGTGTGTGTGTGTGTATGAAAATGCCCTCAAGTGAATACACCTGGTGGCTAGAGGTACCCAGGCTCAAACCCTGTACCTTGGGTACAGGTAAAAAGAGCCTAAAGCTCCTAGCCGCCACCACTTGGGAATTTATGCCTCATATTTTGGTTTTCAGGATTTTTGTGGCAAATCACTAAAGGATTGAATTCACTAAATAATGACAGGCATTTGAATGTCAGACTTCATATGCTTCAGAAAATAAATGGTAACACAGAACCTTTTATTCTAGCAATTTTCTAAGTTTATAAGATCAGTATTTAAAATTTGTCCCTGCTTTGGGGCTGTATTCCCCCATTATTGGCTTTGACCAGATTTTTTCTGCTAAGGGTGGGAGGTTGGCATAATGCTTAAGGTGTTTACCTTCCAAACACAAGGTGCAGGGTTTGAATCTGACATGGGGTAATTGCCTAGACTTAAAATGGCCAAAAATGGCAGTTAGCCTAGTACTAATCTATGAACCTATAAACTTAAGAGGTTGAGAGCTATGGTAAGAAGTGAGAACTGAATTCACTAAATGATAGCCATTTAAATTTCAGTCTTCATGTCTTTAAGGAAGCTGCTGATTTGGCATAGTGACATGTTGCTCTGACTGTAGTGCACAGGGTTCTGGGTTCAAGACTTGGCAGTGAAATGCATGGTGGTAACAAAACATTCTATTCTAGGAACTTTCCAAAATTATGCAAGCAATGTTTAAAATGTGTCCATGGTTTTTGGCCTTTTGTCCCCCCCCAAAAAAAAAAATTGATACTGAAAATAAATGCGAGAAGCTGTGCAAGATGCCTATGGCTTACACTACATTCATTCTATTGATCTGTCTATGTATATATACATTATATATATATATATATATATATATATGTATTGTGTGTGTGGAAGTAGACTTTTATGATTGAAATGTTCTGAATTGTGCAGTTTTGTCATTATTGGTTCATGCATTTCGTTTCATTACTTAATGCCTACTGGAAAAATGTTCAAAAATACATTTAAAATGTGATTTGTGTGTGTGTGTGTGTGGAGTTCTCATTATTGATTCATGCATTTTGTTTCATTGCCTACTGGAAAAATGTTCAAACAATAAATTTAAAATGCGCTTTAACTTAAGTCTAATAAGTGTGCTGTATTATACAAGGAATATAATTTAATAAAGTCAGGAAGGTGTATCAAAGAACGCATGTATGTGTCTTGTTTTGTGTGCAAGGGGCCTATGATTTGAAAACAGCCCAAAGGCAATCTTTATCCACCACTGGCCAGATGCATTTTTTTGGATGTGGTGTGGATTTCAATGCTGTTTCAATGAATGTGAGTTTCAAGGGCAGAGAAGTTTTAATGCCAAGTCTATTTTCATTGTGAGACAGTATTGCTTTGTTTACCAGATATCTGTTAGTGTTTATGCATTGTTCTGTAAAATGTAAAAATAAAATCCAAATAATCATTGTAGAAGTAAAGCAGTATGCACACATTAGTGTTTATGGTAAATGTGGCGAAATAGCCAGGTAATGGGACATTAGAATGGCTGCAGGGGGACTCTGGTGCATTATTTTGGTTGTCTGTTCTCCAGTTTGCTTTTGAAAGTTGGTATCCCACAATTCATTGGAGTGGGTGGGGTTACATAGTTATGTATGCAAATTTTACATTAATCAGTGAACAGATTTGTACCTGTTTTTCATGGGCCTTGTCCAGATTTTTGATGTTTCCAGGTTGAGATGTATGGTTATGAGCTTTACTTAATTTGGCTTCAGTTTCTCTGCTGTTACTTCATCCCATTTTATATTCTATACATTTTAACTTCTTACTGTTCCTTATACTTCTTCTGTCTATTTAGCATCTTTATTATGTTACACAGAATCACCATAGATAATTCTCCAAAATATATCTGTTTCTTCTTTTTGTTGGTATTTTTGCTTTGCTTCACAGCTCTCTGTAAAACGCTTTTAGGGTCATCAATGAATTGCTTATTTTGCACTTTTACTTTATATTTGTCTGCAGATCTTTTTACGTTTTTCTGCCTGTGCTTAGTTTATTATTTGCAACAGTGTACAATAGATAGATCCTGATCTGTTCAAATACTGTGCATTGCTTTTATCACATCTATCTTTCTAAGTATTTTTGTTGATCTGTTCCCTCTTCTATACTTTTCTAACAGAGACACTTCTTGTCTTAATTGCTTTATAGTTTTCTCTGCTCAATACTTCCATAACGGCAATTGATTTCTTCCCTTTTGTTCCCTTATTGCCCTCTATTTTTGTGGTAAGATTTTATCTGCTATTAATTTAACTGCACAGTAATATATCCTATTTACTTCTGTTATGTCACATGAATTTATGTTAATAGTCTTGATTATTCTGTTCATTTATTTTATCAGACCTCTAACGTTTTGGGTCTTATTGACTTTCTGTAATCTTGTAATCTATATCTCTCAGTGTTAATACATCTATCCATCTCTATGAAATCAAACAACTCTTCCCTTAGATCGTCTTCTAAACTGGGGGTAATTCCTTTTTCTCCAATTCCTGTGGGCATTCTACAGAAAGTTCCAGAACATTTTCCTGTGACATATTCTCTTCAGCTGCATTCTGCATCATTTATTGCTCTTTGATATGGGAACTCACTGGCCTATCAATCTACAACATTGATTATGTTAAAGTTGCCACCATTTTCTGTTCCTTCTTGTTTTCTTATTTTTTTGTATTGTAAAATTTCCCATATCTGGATGTTTTTGCCTGTATTTCTCTTCAAATATCTTTAGTGCTGCTTTTTTTGTATTGATTAGTTGTGCTTTCTCTTTTGAATAAAAATTGCACCGTAATAAATCTCTTTTTCTTTCCCTTGTCTATATTTCTTCTTTAGATGTCTCCTGCTCTACCTGTTTCACCTGACTTTGGGGGCTCATTGTCCCAATATGCTATGACATGATCTAGGTTAGACTTTCTACACTAAATCTTCCACTTCACAGGTTTTCCATAACGTCCGCTTCTATTTTTTCAACTTCTACTTATTAATCTTCTGTTCTACGGTCCCCCTTTGTAATCTATTTTTCGTTTTGTGAAATTTTCCATATCTGGGTGCCTTTGCATGTATTTCTCTTCATATATCTTTGGAACTACTTTTTTGTATTGCTCCGTTTGGCTTTCTCCTTTGCATAAATAGTAGTTCCCTTTTTCTTGTTTTTTGTTGGGGACAAGACCCCCCTACACACACATACATACACACACACACACACATCTCGAACTTGTGTATACCAATTCCATGGATGCACAATCTCAAAGAAGTGAGATGTCTCCAAAAAAAGTGGATCATTGCTGGCACATACTTAGAATTCAGACTGGCAATGATTTTATGTGTGGAAAAGCATTTGGCATTATGTCATTCATATTTTTTTTCCTGCAGGCTACTAACACTGAAGGAATTTCTCCCTGTCATTGTATAGGAAGCCTTCTATAGTATTTTATTTTCTGATATTATCTTACAGCATAGCTGTTTCTGACTTTTTTGTCTGATCTACTGTTTAAAGATGCAACACCCACCAATTCTGTATGCTTCCATTTGCTACACACATAATAAAGTTGCACAGTCTGTCCATAGCTACCAGTGGCTAGTTTACTTTTTATTATAATTGGCCTTTTTTATTTGCAAAGATGGTCACTTCTCATTTTCTAGGTCTTTCATTTCAGCTGCTGTTCAATCCAAAACACAAACATTTATCTGGAAAATTATGAAGTGTGGAATAACTTTCTAAATTATGAATCTCTGGTGTAGTGCAATCTAGGAGTGTTAATATTTAATAGAGGGCAGTTGTGCTGTTTTCCTCCTAAAACAAGTACAAAGTATTTTTTTTACAATGTTATTCGGTTATTTTCAGTATTGTAATGTTACATTTGCTTAAGAACATTATGATATTATTTGTAATGGTAAATAGCAGAAGCCTGGTTGTGCCCTATTTACACTGAATTTGTTTTTTTCCAGTCCCTACAACACCAGGGAAGTGCTTATTTTTATTTCATTGTCGTTTTACATGAAGAAAGAAACATTTTTACTGAATTTACAACTGAGGTATTTATCTTGCAAGAGAAGGTAACATTACTAATCTTCTTACTGTTATTGTTGGTTTTGCTATACGTTGTTTGCAGATTAGCTGCTTCTGATTTCTTGCTTGCTGCATATTATTCTGCTTTGTGTGCCATTGCTGTCTTTTTGGATGGGGTACTCTGAGCTGTGAAACTAAGCAACAGCTCTGATTGTGACTTACTGACACCAGATTTCACAGATTTCCAGTCCTACAACATCAGGGAAGTACTTTTTTTTTAAATAGTCATTTTACATTAAAAGACAACAGTTTTTGCTGCATTTGCTAATTTGAACAATGCTTAATATCCACTGTTTATAAGCCATTTTTATACTTATATTTTGAAAAAAAAGGTAATTTACTGATGCACTGGGCATTTAGTCACTGCTGGATTTGCCATAAAATGTAATCCAGCTAACTACTTGTGGTTTCTTGCCTACATCCAAAAAAGGTTCATCACAAAAAGAACACAAGGCATAAACACAATGTACTGTGCAGATCACCTCAAAGCCCTATCCCTTTACTGTGTTCCCTTACAGGCTGCTGAGAAGTGATTTATGCTTGGCATGCAAGGCATCTTTGACACTGCGGTGGTGATGCTGCAGTAGAGTTGTCGCCTCACAGTAAGACGTTGCCCCGTTCAATTCTCAGTTAGACCGTCTTCTGTGTGGGGACATGCGTGAATGGGTGTTCCTTCATTGAAGGTTGTGCGTCAGGCCCGGCAAGTCGGCACATAAAAATCTACGCTGTGGTGACCCCTAACTGGGAAAATCCAAAAGACACAACAACAACATGCAAGGCATCTTTGAATCCCACTCTGATGGACCTGCATTTCACAAAATGAACAGCAGCAGACTACTAAATCTAAGGATTTAAATGTTGCTTGTGACTTAAATAAGACATGTTAGAGTAACAGGTAAGTATCTCAGGGAATCTGCATTCTCTGGAATAGGGTTCCAATCCATGTGAAGCAGGCTCCTTACCTAACTCTATTCAGGTGCCACTTTGACCAGTAAATGGGAAATCAGAAATTCACCCCAGTCTGACACACATGTCTCTTATAGATGGAGGCAGCTATTAAATCATGCCCTAACTAACATTACCCATTAAAATTACCTCTGAGGCACAATAACTTGTGGCATATATTTGAATTGCACAGCTAGACTTATACAGGCCCCAGTGGCTGTTACATTATACCTCCAAACCTATGAACCTATATATTCCTCTGCTTTGTGCATCACTCTCCTTTTGGTTGGTGGGATTTGAACCACTCATTCTTCCTGAAAGAACAAGCGCAGGGCAAACCCCAGAAAGAAACCCACATGGTGGAACCATAATATCAACAAGCTTTATAATAAAAGGAAAATTATTTTGACCAAAGTAAGAAGAGTAAATCCCAGAATGTTAGAGCCCTTGTCACTGAAATAAACAAACAACACAGGAGCTTAATAAAATCCACCAAAGCCAAGTCTGAGGCTAAAATAGCTACCCAAGCAAAAGACAGTTGCAAGGCATTTTTATTTATGTTCGTAATCTAAAAAGCACAACACAGCAATGCACTGAGCTGATTGTAAATGATGTTATCTACACTGAGGCTGAAGATTTAGCAAATCTACTCGCTGATAAATTTAGCTCTAACGTTACACCTATCCCAGCTGATAAAAATTTAGCTCTAACTTTACACCTATCCCACCTCTATCTTTCCTTCACAAGATACCTGAAATTGGCTCTGCTGTATCACACAAGGCCAAGTTATAAAAATGCTATCAAAAGCTAAAAATATTGCATCAGTGGATCTGACAATATCCATGGATGCATCTAAAATAGCATAAAGCACAATTTAGCCACATCTCTAACAACACTGTTTAATGCCAACCTCCATATAGGTATTGTACTAAGTGAACAGAGAACAACTACAGTCATTCCTCTCCATAAGGGAGGACCATCCACAGACCCAGGCAATTCCAGACCCAAAAACTCTGACCAGCCTCATATGCAAAGTCATGGAAAAACTTATCATGGAACTAATCAGTTAGGACATAGGGAACCTCCAAATACTGGATCCGTCTCAGTATGAATTTGTCAGGGGCAGGTCATGCTTACTCAGCCTGGTGGATTTTTTGAAAAGGTCACCAAAGCAATGGATGCAGGTAAAATGGTACACGCCACATACCTTGACCTGTCCAAAGCTTTTGAAACAATTCCCCACTTAATTGTAGTAGAAAACTAAATAAACTGGGAATAAAGCTCTGTGTCACCTGCTTGGTTGCCAACTGGCTCAAAGTTAGGATATAGGGAATCAAAATAGGGGAAGTTATCTCCACAAAGAGACCTGTCACCAGTGGAGTCCCCTGAGGGTTCTGTGCTGGGACCTTTCCTTTAGGTATTTACTTTTCTCAAGTAAAAGCCAATGCTGACAAAGCTTGCAAATGGCTGCAAGCTATGATCAATCATTGGATGAGTTAGCCATCCCACAGGAAGGCTTGTCCCAAATAAATAACTGGTGCAAAATCATGGACTGTAACTAATTGCCAAAAAATGCATTACTATATCCTTTGGGAAGTCATCTATCTCAGGGAACCACCACATTAACAATACACCCCTAAGAACTGACCCACTTGTTTGGAATTTGTAAACTTAAGTGGACAGTGACCTAACTTTTTACTAATGTGTCCATTGCTGTAAGAAAGTCCTTCTATTTTGGACAGCTTGTAAACAAAGGAATTCTGCCTATATCTATTGATATCATACTCAGCCCTCATTTTGCCAGTCATTGAATATAATACCCCCTTTGGCAGCTACCTGTCCAGACACATGCAACAACTGAAACGCCCACAGAGATACCTTACTAAAAGGATACAAAGCCTAAACAACATGTCCTACATGGACTGACTCAAGAGTTCTCCAGCTATACTCAGTATCCTACAGATTGCTAATAGGTGACCTGTGTCTGGCATGCAAGGTATCCTCCGACCCAATACTAATGGATTTACTGCACATCAGCATGTCAAAAGGCATCAGAATAGTAGGTCTAGGGATCTAAACCTTTTCTACAACATCAACAGAATGGTTGAGAGGGAGAGGTATATCTCACAGAGGATACCACTGCTGTGGACAGAATCCCTGTCCACATAAACCAAAGTTCACCCCTGTCCATGTTCAAGCAAAACTTGGATCTTTGGATGGGAAACAGAAACTTTAGACCAGGACTACCCCATGCACTACTAATGGACAGATGCAGCTCCTGAATGCACAAGTCTCCTCAAATTATTTATGGTATGATGCTAGTTATTCTCATTAGGGGTAACCAAAATGGGATAGGTTAATTTGAAGACAAAAAAGGGAAATTGGCTAGGCTTAAAATGACCCATAAGGCCAGTTAGCCTAGTACTGACCTATGAACCTGTAATGAAAACCATTTTGACCTAATTATAGCATATTTTACACTTTTTATGTACCTGCTATGCCATGAAAGTCCACATTAGTTTTACTTCATTGCCAATGTGCATCTAAAGCCATCTATTTTTGCAGTACTTGCTAATTTGGACCCAGCTTAGTTGGCCTACTATTTGGGACCCATCTTAAAGTATTGCTGTAGTAGTTGTTTTGTTGAGAGAAAGTTATAATGCTGCTGTTCTGGGTGTTTAATCACAGAAGTCTTTGCTATAAGATGCCTTTCAGATTGACTACTTGTGTTTTCATGCTTGCTATATATTGCTGTGCTTTGCATGCCATGGCTGTCCTTTTAGCTGGGGTGCTCTGAGCGGTACAACTGAGCAACTGCAGGAACCGTGACTGCCACCTATTAGTGTTTATTATTTTATTTCATTTCACTGTCATCAAAAGCCAACAATTTTTTTTACTGTTTTACTCTTTTTGCTAATTTGGATACAGATTACTGTTTATGACCATTTTAGAGCACTGCTGTAGCAGTTATCTTGAGTAAGAATGTAATACCACTGTTATTCTGGATGTTTAATCACAGCTGGCTTTGATATAAGTTGTTCTCTAGCTGGCTACTTGTGTTTTATTGCTTCTTTTATATTGATATGCTTTGAATGCTGTTGTTCTTTTTCTTGCTAAGCTGCACATTGTATAGCAGTGTGCACTCCATAAATGCAAGACATTGGAACTAAACTGAGTTTAGACTTACATTCCCTAGTATATTTGCCTTCGGACAGTAACTGTAATGAAAACTTGGTGCTGCGTGGTTCCCCAACTAGTGTGTCAGTACTGCCAAAGGGAAAAGTGGTGTACCTGACTGTAGTCTTCACTGCTGAAATGAAAATCATTTTAGTGCACCAAGTGCCACCTTGTCCCATACACACACATCCAACTCTTCAGTTTTAAGTAGGGCCTTGTTCTTCTAGGTAAGGGACAGAATATAACTTGTTGTGCCTTTATCTTCTATAGTTTGCAACCCTCTTTACTAGGTACTAAGTTAACCAATATGACAATATAATTAAATTTCCCTGGTTAGCCTTATACACGACATTCCATTTGCTTACCTTATTATGAGATTATGGCTGTACAGCCTAATTCCTCACCTTCTGTTGCTAGCCTGTTAGCATTATTTTTTGGGACACTGTTCTAACTATTTAATGGTCACTGGAAACATTTACTTATACCTTTACTACCATTCACATGTGAGAGGTTTTAATACATTCAAAGTTGGAGGTTAACCTCTCATCTAAAGATATGGACAGTACCCAGGGGGCCGTCTGTGCCCACACCTACACTCATATTGCAGCCACATGCCATGCAACCTGTAAATAAGCCTTCTTATGTTGGCAGTACTTAAGAAGTATCTTCCTAAGTATGAATGACATCTGAGGTGAAAATTTGATTGCTAAGCTAATGGACAGCATAGTGCAATCTTACACAATATACCTTTATCACCATTTATGATAAACGCTACTCAGAGGAGTCATCATACCAGCTCATCTGAACCCTTAAGGTAGTATGTTCCATACAAAAACACATAGAAATATCTAGCCATTGTTGACGCTATAGTAGGATACACATACACCACTCACCAGGCTTGGCAAAGGTAGAGAAATGGTAAGCTGCCTCTCAGCAACCAGGATAGAGCAGCTGTTTACAGGATTCTCAAGTCCCTTTGCTCCAGATACACCTACAATAAGGTCATTGGTCACATGGGTATGAATGACCTGAGATGAAGATGCACATGATAGAGCTCTCAGGGTGCACAGCTGGAACAAAGCTAGTCCTGAGCATCATCTTACCTTCACCAGGAATAAATCTTCAGCATAAACAAAAGATAATTGACTTCAACAACAGGGTCAAATACTTGTATCATTCACAGGGATCCAATGTGTGTCACCGTAGAAGGAGATGGTTGACTGTCCCACTTGCTTCACCATAGACAGCCTGCACTTTTCACTTCAAGGCATAAACCAGGACTTTCTCTACACCCATACTTCCTTTTTTAAGTACTATAAACCTGCTCTGTGTACCAACTTAGCCAGACTAAACCAGGACAGCGTAAAGATGGCGCTGCTCAGAGATACAAGCCAAAATAAAAAGAAAATCCAATCTTAGAAAATATATGCATATAGGTCATTACTTTAACATGATTCAATTACAGTCAGAATACATCTTCCCAACCTGGTTTCAATGCTCATCACACATTCAGATCCTCTACTGAGGGTACCTCTGTTATGGTGTATCCATGTAGCAATACAGCTACTTCACCCACTAAATTATACAACTAGATAATGACCATGAATTTCTTCACATCCTAATAACTATAAATAAAATCAGCTCACCACCACACAAGGAAAGAAGCCAGTGATTACCCTTATATTTTATTAAAATTATAGTCCAGTCCAGTAGTAGATCCACAATGTAGTCCCACAAAACAGGTAAAATAAGCACACACTGGATCCAATAAAATCTGGTTAGCAGCAAATACAAAGCATAAAATGCAGACTCTTCTAGCACCTCGGCTCTTCAGCCTTTACAGAGTATATCCCTGCTTCACATATTCTATCTTTAAATAGCATGATTACAGACAATTAACCAATCATAGACTTAAATTAATTAAAGAAAACATTTTCAATGACATTCTTGATTCATTCCATATGGAATTAAAGTGTTAAACTTTAGAATTAAAGTAGATTCCAACTTCCAAAGTTGTCTTTTAATATCAAAGTCGTACATTTGTTGTATTTGCCCCAAAACTGTAGCTTGTAAGGCTTGCATATTTCCACTGTGACATTCTTTAAAATGTAATGCAACAGGACTTTCTTCTTTGCCCTTCTTAACATCCCTAACATGTCCTTCAACCTTTGTTTGAAACTTTTTTTACTTTCCCCATGTATACCTTACCACAGGGACATTTCAAACCATAAACTATTCCAGTACTGTCACAGGAAAATCTCCCTTTACATGTAAAATACTTTTCATTAATTGTATCAAAACTGTTTACTACATACTGGCAACAACTCAAGGAAAGTGTCTGTTGCACCTACTCCCAAACTCCTATGACTTACAGGCAGCTGAAACTTGCCATGCACCAAGAAATCTTATACTTCTATCTTTTGAATAAGAAAACATGGGATACTCATTTGCTCTTATATTAAGGACTTTATTTTTTTCTAAAATACCCCAATGATATTTTACCATATTTATTAAAACTTCTGTAAACACTTTACATTTGGTCACATAACATAATTGTTGTTTATCCTGTTGATGCACTCTGCCTTGCATGCTATACCTGCTTTTAGTATTATTTTGTTGTACTGCCCTCCCTTTATTTTCTTCCACCACTGTTTCCTTGTAACCTCTAGTTACAAACATGTGTGCTGTTTCATCCATTTCCTTCTTACACTCCTTTTTATCACTACATATTCTTTTTATTCTAAGAATTAATTTATGCGCTATATATATATATATATATATATATATATATATATATATATATATATATATATATACAGGTATATTGCTGCATTCTTTCTTAGTATGCATGCAATTGGCCTCTTAGTGACACCCAGTGGTAGACCTCAGGCATGACAATTTTTTCATTACTATCTTAATCTTTTTTTTATGTTTTCTGTGGTAATTGCTGAAATTCTAGTGGTGGCTTCCATACTTTTCCCAGGTACATATACACTCTGAATAAAATAATCCCTGATATAATGGCAGAATATAGATTTCCCATAAGTTGTTAAGGAGCTTCTTGCTGAAGTTCTATATCACTCTAGTTTGCAACTTTTTACCTTTACCTGCATCCATCAGGTCATACTCTCCCTCCAGTCCTTTGGAACCATTCTGAAAAACTTCTTAGCCAAATTCTGGATCTGTTCTTGCTCAACCCCAGAAGGAGCTATATCCCTAAATATGAACAAATACACCTTTTCATACCTTATACCTCTTTACTCACCCTTCTTCACATCAATTAATTTCTCTCCCTGAGTCTCTATATAAATATGCCAAAACCCTACTTTTCTCCCAGTTTGGATTGCAGATCCTGTTTGTATTATACTAATTTACCTTTAATATCTCTAAACTGGCTAAAATTTCTCTAAATACTAAATCATTGTCATATAAGTTGTATCATTCTTAACCAATGTTTTCACATTATGTCTAATTTGGTATAATTGTTTAAACTGTAGAGTTTTTATTGTATTATTTTTGAAGATTGTAAAATTATTATTCTTAAAATGTTTTTGTATTACCTTGGAGCTTTTCTCCCTGGGCCTCTGCTGAAAACAGGCACCTACCTAGTCTGACTTTCCCAGTAACTAGATGTCAATAAATAAATAAATTTGGGTCTGTCGGCCTACAGTTACATTTTGATAAGAAGATGATATACCTGGGTAGCCCTTTAAAGGAGACTAACTTTGCCAAATGAGTCTTAACTGCTTAACAAGTGAATGAATGAATGAACAGCATTCCAGCAATTTCCCACAGTCAGCACCAAGTATCTTATCTTCCCTTCCACGATCAGCAAAGGTGAACTGAAGGCTCAGAATACTATTATACAGCAGATCTAATGACATAGGATTGAATATTGTCTGTTATGCCAAAATCTGACTCTGTTTCCGTCACTCTGCATCCTGCTGAGTTTTCAGAAGACATTTCTCATTGTTCCAGAGGAAGGATAAGACTGAGATACAAATAAAGTGTTTCCAAAGAAATATGATGCATTATACCAGGACACTGAACTAAACAAGTTGAGATTTTCTAAAGTGGAGAAAGGAAAGTTGCATTGATGATTATATGGCACTAGCCTGATTCATAGCATTGTAGGAATGTGTAACACAATTTTTTCAAGGAAAACATCTATTTAATAGAGATGTAAACATCTGCTATAGTTTGAACTGAGTTGTGCTGTGATATTGGGCAGATATTTAGGAACATACGAAGTTACTAGGTTATTGGCCCTGAGCCCCATATAAGCATACCCAAGAGTTTAGCCCATGCATAGACAAATCAGCACCCAATGCCCCTGTCCAGCAGGGAAACTGGTAGAATCCTAGGGATGTATTTTCTATTTCCCATCCAGTTATCCAGGTTGCACTTAAAAACGGGTAAAGAGGTACTGTGCTTGACATGAAGAGGCAGTCTATTCCACATGTAGGGGAGTCTCTGGGACACAAATCAGTCCCACCAACAAGTCTTTTTGATGTCACAGACCAGGTTGAGGCCGTCTGTATGGGTTACTTGAATGGAGCTTGACTTTTGGATATGCAGCAGTCTCATCAAGGCGCGGTCCGAGATCGATGCCAGACAAAGGTCACCTCTGAAGAGTCTCTATGAAACAGATTAGAGGGATAGGGCTTTTAGCCTATCTGTGTATGGTAGATTTATGAGGCCCTGGATTCTCCTGGTGAGGAACCTCTGTGGTCTGTCCAGCTGCTGCATGTGCTTTGCGAGGTACATCCCAAATGAAGCATTGTACTCAATAATGGGCCATATAAGGGAAGAATAAAGGGATGTTATGACCTCCTTGTCCCTGGATGAGATACCCTTACTTATGAGGTGGGCCATGAAGAAAGCTTTCCGTACAATGGAAGCAACACGGTGTTCAAAAGTCAGGTTGCTATCGATCTGCGTGCCCAAATCCCTCACGACTGACTGTGTGCTTGATAAATTTTTATCAAAAAAACATTTTTATCCAAAAAAATGTTTCTTTCACTTGCTCTTATTTTAACATACTTGTTTCCATTCTGTATGAATGTAAAAACTATGTTGGATCCCTGGTATACAGAAACCTTTAAACACAATCCAAATACAGTGGCACAGTCCATGGCATATGTGATGGCAAAGCAGATGTGATTGGACTGGAACTATAAATGTAGGGATACTTTGCAGGCAAAATATAACAATATAGTTAAAACAATAAAACATCAGTTAAATATTTGTAACATTTTATATGATCAGAGACGTAGGAATCGAGTAACAGCCTTTCAAAGGAAATCTTAACACATCTACTGCAGCAAAATATAACAGCGTCTGCATTTTTATAGGTGGCATGTTTTCTAAGGAGTCTTGATTAAGGAAAAAAGGACCAGTTTGTTTCTTACTGAATTTTCAGTAATGACAGTGAGCCTGAAGGCATTTTTTCATTACTCAGTAGTCTTTCTAAACAAAAGATGATGATACCTTACTTATAATCCATAATGTTTTCAATTTAAAAATATTAACAATTGTCCCAAGAATATCTTGTTGTGCATTTCATTTCTGTATACAGTTAGGCAGAGTTGCAGTGTAAAATTACTGGCTATGTTTTCATCAGTAACACTTATTCAGCGAAACATGACTATTACCTGCCCTCTCCCCAAATACATAGAAGCAACACAGTACTGTGAAAATATAAATAATGCAGTTATCTTTGTTTTCAGGGTATGGATGGCCTCTTCATTTCCAGAACTAGACTCTTTAATTGCTGGAAACTGAAGTTCCCAAGCAGATGGTATAGACTCTAGCTATTAAAATCCCAGTAAAACACAGAAATATATGAACAAAACTACTTGCAGGTATCGTGGGATATGTATAAATGACACAGAAAAATAACATGCTTCAGCAAAATATCTGAACAATGCATTGTGGAACGTAAATCTTCTCCCATGCAGTGAAGCCAAAAAAGCCAGATGTCAATACATAGGAAAGTGGGTTTTGCTCTTATTTCAATACTGTGCCTTGATAAATTATATTTCTAAGTAGATTTTTAGAGGGATTTTCATGAGAAGAAGCTGCATCTGTGTTTAAATGTTTGTGTAGGAGTGGAGTGCCATGCTGCTACAAATGTCCCATACAAATCAAAGGCCCAGGGTTCTAATACTGACATTTTCTAAAACATTTTATAAGGTAAAAATGGATTAGCATGGGAACTGAAGATGGTATGCCAATATATGTATCACTGGAACTGTGTATATCCAGACATTTTAGAAATGTATTCATATATACACACACACACACACCCTTTAGTTTTGAGGCATACATATCCAATTGAAAAAGAAATTATATATTAAAGTTCTCACACTCTGGGTCTTTAACTGGGCTGTGAGAAACATAAATATGCATCATTTTGGACATAATTGTTTTCTTTGCTAATTGCATATTTTTATTTAATTTATGCTTGCTTGACTAGAAACATATGTTTCATGCAATAAGCTGTATACAATGCTGCATTACTGAGTTCCCAAGAAAAGTATTCTTTGATCTCTAAATATCTTAGTTAACAAATAAATACAGACTGTCAAAGTGACCATAATGTAGCATCTGTACCATTTTAAAATCGTAAGTGATTTAAATTTCATTGCTTAAGCAATATATGCCAGTCCCTCTACATATTTTGTTTCTGTTGGAGTACAAACACTGTAACTTATGGGAGGCTTATGTTTCCAGATCTTTTTGATTTAAATAATAACGCTATTGCCTGGGCAACTTACAAGTGAGGTGTAAATAATCAGATTGTATGATTCCTGTATGGCATAGTTCCATGCACATCTGAGAGTGATCCTAGTGCCTACGTTTTCCATGTGCATTTATAGAGTACTGTTTGAGATGCTTCCCAGACTTCACACAATGATTACTTCAAATATTTCAAAGTGGCAATTACATTTCAGACCAAGTATCAATAAATGAATAGAAGGCTAAATAGAAATCTAAGGATGTGGACACTGAGATATTTAAAGTCTTCAATATCTCCAGAAAATGTGTGACTGAAAAAGAAGGAAATACCTTACATATGGGGATATGCTTTTACTGTGCTATTGTGCCAAAAAAGCATCTACAGGCCAGTCCCATTTGTTTGTGTCTTTCGGCTTTTCCCGGTTAGGGGTCGCCACAGCGGAACTCCGGTCCGCTAATGATTGGCAGTAGCGTGCTGGCTTGCCAGGCCTAACGTATAACCTTCAACAAAGGAACGCCCATTCACGCATGTCGACACACAGAAGATGCTCTAACTGAGAATCGAATGGGCAACGTCTAACTGTGAGGCGACAACGCTACCGCAGCACCACCACCGCAGCCCTCTAGAGTTATAGGACATAAGCCACTATGTTGACTATAATAGGCTATTTATTTATTTATGTGTGATTGGCCAAGTTTCTTATTGTGCAAATATCATTTGCATTGGATGTCCCAGAAATGAAATGTACAGGAAATAGGCAGTACAGTGCAAGATATACTCAAATAATAATTCTATGAAGTCAGCAAAGCACATCTATGATACAAAGCACCTTGAACCTAAAAAAAAAGAAGTTATAATAAAGATAAATTGATAGTTAAGTACTCTCATCAAGGGCAATAGCATCTGAAAGAGCAAAGGTAATAAGATAACCACAGGGAGACGAAAGTGGCAACTGCAAGCAGTGGAGTAGCTGGGGTGGGCTGAAGAGGGCATCCTCCTGAGTGTAAAGTGTTAGGGGGTGAAATTGGCTGATCATGACTACTTTTTGGTGCACAGTGGCATTTACAGGCTGGTATTCCCTTTGCAATCAAAAGTGGACACTGTAGTGCTCCATGTGTGCTATAATTTGCAATAACCCCATGCTACAAATTTAACAAGGAAGTTGCTACAGTTTAAAAGAAATAAAACAGCTTGTTTTTCTATCTCTCTTTGTGCTATGCGTGTTATAAGCTGCTTGATAGAAGTGTAACAAGCAGTTGGTACAATTTAAAATAAAAGCTTTGTGTGTGTGTGTGTGTGTGTGTGTGTGTGTGTGTGTGTGTGTGTGTGTGTGTGTGTGTGTGTGTGTGTGAAGGGGCAGCAGTTTGTGGGGCTTTTCTGTGCACAAATATTACTAACTACACTTTAGACTGTAAGGGCCCAATCTACCTAGCCTCAATATGGACACCATGCAAGTTTAAAAAGTAATGACAAGTTTGTGTAGTCTTTCTTTGCTCTGAAGAAACAACTCAACACTTTGCTAAAAGGACAAATTGAATAACTATGACTCTAAAGGGCAAGCAGTGAATTCTAAACCTTGTTAAACTTTTTAAAGTGTTTTTGTTAAGTGGTTAACAATTATTTACACACACACACACACACACACACACACACACACACACACACACACACACACACACACACACACACACACACACACACACACATATATATTTACGTCTGAGATTACTGTACCTTGAACTATTGAAAATACTTGGAGAACTGTAATCTTGGACTTAGTATGTAATGGACCACCTTCACAGTTGCAGTTATACAACTCTGAGGATTCCATTTATGGTCCTTATAATTTTAAAAGTCACAAAAAATAAAACAGCTTGCAAACCATGGCTAGCAAGTGTGGGAAGTCGGGCAGTTACTGATATAACTCAGTTAACCATTTTCCACCTCCTTCTCTCTCTCTCTCTCTCTCACACTGTCTGACACACACACACACACACACACACACACACACACACACACACACACACACACACACACACACACACACACACACACACACACACACACACACACACACACACACACACACACACACACACACACACACACACACACGCAGCAGGTCTTTGTACAGTCTGACCTTGGTACTTCGAAGATTCCCATAATGAAGCAGGAGAGAGAAGATGAACATTGATAGATATGCCACAGATGCTTTACAAGTGGTAATGAGAAAGACCACTTTTACCACTGTATATAGAACAATAACATTTCATTTTGTTATTGCATTTTCTTTATTATTTGTTCCCAAGTATAGCTACAAAACACATGGATTTTCTACTGGCTAAACTAAGGAAACTAAAGTAATATGACTTTTCTTATACTTAAGAAACTTCTTAAGGTTAAGCTATGAATAGTTTTCATTATAACCATCTGTGTTTCAGTACAACTTCCCCCATGCTGTTTTCAACATGGCAGTATGCAAGCCTGTTTTTTTTCATTTTAGTTTACTCTCCTGTGTATACCATTTGTAATGTTTATAATGAAACATTGTGGCAAGGCAATAAAGCCACCATTTAAAAAGAAAACAGAGACATGTCTGTGTGTAAGTAATTATAGGAACTGGCCCCTCCCCACTACATTGTGTGACTACAGAAACGTCCTGAAGGATAGCTGTAAACAAGAAAACATTTGATTGTTGGATTCTGGTATTTAGTACATCTTTGTTTATAGTAATATTTTCCAAAATTAGAAAATCAGGACATTATAGTGGGATATTCTTCTTCTGTTGATAAGCTAAGTATAATTTGACAATCTGGTATTTTAGCCTAAAGAAATAGATTGCTACATCATCGCATACCTCAGAGCACAGATGGTAACCGTACAGTAGTTAATGATTACTTATATCTCATAAGGACTTTAAGGAGAAAATAACAGAAACATGCAATAAGCACCAAAACATTAGAGCAGCTGTGTTTGCAGTAACTGTCGCTGGTGTATAATTCCTATTACCACTTACTGCTTATCAGAATGAAGATTGCAACATATTAATTGGAGAAATGACATGCTCTATGATAGGAAATTTGAAACTTATAAGTTTAATTCACAAAGGACAGAAATTTATAGTTTTGTAAGTGCTACTTAGAAGGAAATAGCCTTACATTTGGGTAGTACAAAGTACAGAACAGAAAACAAAATTCACTCAAGTGTTTTACTCTGTCTGCATCGCTATGTTTATGTCTCAGGCAATGAAAATGATTTTCTTTGGCATATGTGGTTTTATGACATCATCATCATCATCAGCCCCCTTTTTCTCATATTTCTACATGGGGTGGAGGTGCCATGTTAACTGTTGCCATCTCTCAATTCAATGCTACAATCCTGACTTCTTCAACACTCATGCCTGACTATTGCAGATCCTCTTTCACACAATGCATCCGTCTCTTTGCTGGATGCTCTCATTTCCACGTACCTTCTTCCTGTTTGTCCCAAAGCTTCTTCACCAGATTGTCTTCTGCATTTCTGCACATGTGCCTGAACCACTGTAATTTGTTCTGTTTAATCTTTACTGCAACTGGAGCCACTTTGGCTTCTGCACTTATGTTGTCATTTCTTTGTCTATCCCACAGTGTGCATCCTACCACCCATCTCAGGCACTTCATGTCCATCACTTCTAGCTTCTTCATCTGCTCTGCCTTTACTGCCCAGGTTTCTGTACCATACAGCAGTACTGTTTTGTTCACCTAACTTTTTAGTTTCTTTGGTATTTTTCTATCGTACACTACACCTGACACTCTACGTCAGTTGGCTGCAGCCCCTCTTATTCTAACTTTGACCTCTTCATTCAGACTTCTCTTCTCCTCAACCACCTCTCCCAGATTCTTCAAGCCAGTAACCTGTTCCACTGTCTTCCCTTCCCCAATTTACTGCCATTACCACTGTCCTATCTGTACTTGGTTTCATCCCATGTGTCTTCAGTTTTGCATTCCATTCCCCTATACTTTATTGAAGTCCTTGCTTAAAGTATGACTGTAATGCCACATCATCTGCATACAGCAACTTTGTTGATCTGTCCTGTCTGACCTGTTTGCTAATGTAGTCCATAACCAGTATACCAGCAGTGGGCTCAGAGCTGAACTCTTTACCTACTCCCACTAAACAATGGCTCTCTCACAACCTATTGATCCTAAATCCCAAAAAGACCAAACTCCTACTTTTCCTTCCCCATTCACTTTCTCATCACAAAACCTCCTTTTTTATTACATCTTCTAACAATACAAACATCCAACTTGACACCCACACAAAACTCCTAGGGGTCATTATCGATGGCGAACTCAAGTTCAACCTACACATTCTCCAATGTATAAAAAAAACAAACCAGAAACTAGGTCTGCTATACCGGAACAAAAAATTCCTAACCCCTGAATCTAGACTTACCCTGGGCCAGGCACTCCTCCCCCCCTCCCTCTTATATGCCGCCCCAGTTCTTACCAATATCTAGGCCTCCACTCTAAACAAACTGCAACAGACTTACCATAAAATAGCCAGATTCATTACTAACTCCCCATACAACTCACACCACTGCATTTCTTTAAACTTTCTTCAATGGCTTGAACTTCCCCAGTTTCTGCTATCTTATCAATTTCATATGCTACACTCTACTCTTTATAAACCCTCCTTCTTTCCATCTCTCATCTTCCATAGTCTCCATCTACATCCCATCCCAGACCATCCATACTTCTAACCAACAATTACTTGATATCTACCACCCAAAAAGGTCAGTCGGCAAACTATTCTACAAACACTCCCTTGCCCATGCTTGGAACAAACTTCCCCTTGACTTACGTTCAATCTCCCACACCTCACACTTTAAAAATGAACTTAAAGCTTATTTTCTCAATTCCAGAACCTGCCCTTGCCATGACCCTACCTAGTCTTCCTTCCCTTTATTTACTCTCAAAAGGACCATACTTAGTACCTCATTATACCTCTCTCTTCAATGTGTCTACTATGCATTTGCACAATTTTATACAAACAAAAAATGTTTATTGTTGACCTATTGAACTATATCAATGTAAAATTGTTACGTAGCTTCTTTTTAATGCAACTTTAACTTTATGCATGTAACCCAACATATGTGAATCGTTTTGCTATAACTGCTATTATATCAATATTGTTTAAAATTGTACTTGTTTTAAAATGTATTACTGGAGCTTTTCTCCTCGGGTCTCCACTGAAAATGGGCCACAAGCCCAGTTGGACAAACCCGATTAACAAATGTCAATAAATAAGTATAAATAAATAAAATAAGTAACTTGAAGTCAGAGTTTGTCAGAGGAATGTAAGATTCTGTTATTACAGCAGGGATATAGCAGATTTAGAAATGTTGGGCACTTGGAGATCTAAAATAGCCACTGACCTATAAACACTTCAGTTACCTAGCTCTCCAAATACCAATATAAATAATTACTTTTTCTGACAAAAATGTGATCCAGAGGAAAATAAAACTTGATTGTCATCAAGACTAACTACTGCAACTCGGAAAAACTACCAGAGACAGAAGAGAATACTAAAAAATAGGAAGATTACCTTTGATACTGCCAGGATTCCTTCACATGTGCTCTGCTTGCTGGCTGACTGTATCACCCAGAGGCCAACTATCTTCTTCCAACTCCTAAGCAACAAAAGAGAAATAATGTCGACTGACTGAGATACCATGGACTCTCAAACTACTAAAACCAAGTTTTCTGCATGTACATCTCCAGAAAAAGACATTTATACTAAAAGGCCCAGAACTGGGAAGCAACAAGAAACCAGTAAATCATCCAGTAAAAATAAAACCGAATCTACAAACCTTGATGACCTAAAACTTGGTCTACAGCCTCTACAATTAGCCATTCAAAAATTCTCAGACCAGTTAAAATCTTTTAAGGATTCCATTAATCACATTGTAACCATAGTGGAAAAATCAGAAGCCAGAATCTTTGAAAATAAAAATAAAATCCAAGAACTACAGAATGAATTTAAAGCTTACATTAATTCTATACAAGAAATGCAGCAAAATATCCTGCACCTAGAAACAAGATCCAGGCATAATAATATCATCTTGCGGGGTATTCCAGAAAGTATTAAGCAAAACAAACTACTGGAAACAAGTCTGGCTATATTTGAGACTCTACTTGAAAACACCACTGAATCAAGCCAAATAACAATAGAAAGAGCACACCAAGCCCTACACCCATCATTAGATTCCACTAAATCAAGATTAGTATATGTAAAACTGCTGTATTTTCAACATGCAACCAGAATCCTTACAGCTGCAAAAAAAAAAAAAAAAAAAACGTGGTCTGGAATGGCAATAAAATATTTTTTGCCCAAGAGATTCCTCTACATATTAAAATGGAACATCAAAAACTATCTCCATGTTGTAGCTTTTTGATAGAAAAGCAGATCAGATTCGAAATTAAATACCCCCACACACTTTACTTCCAGCATCAGGGGATCAAATACAATGTCAGCAACACCTCTGAAGTGAAGAAATCCTTCTTAAGTGCCGTCAAAGCAGTTCCTGAACTACTTTCTACTAAAAATAGCAAATAAAATGAAAATAAGCAACATCAATAAATAAGACGACTGCTAATTGAGGACGAGTGAAAGCGACAGAAATAAGGTAAACATAAGCATCTTATCATTTTGGTACTGTTTATAATCTAAAAGAAATAATCTGCGGACTTCTCAGCCGAAAATGACTCTCTGGTTCCATTAATACAGCATATGAGGATCCAGACATCTCAATCTGCAAGTCATTTCTTGGTTAACCCCTGAACTTGTTTTCCCAGAAGCCTTATCGTTCTTAAAGCACCACCACCACATTTTTAGACGTTTTCAGGCAAGCAAGAAAAAGAAATCTGCAAGAACTGCATTCATAATGTTGGATTTTCAACACATCTGTCGTTTTTGATCATGAAAAGCACGTGTTAACCAGAAAATCTTTGGTTTTGAATTACTACAATTAGATTTCTTTCTCAAACACCTTTAACTTGGCTCCACAAACTAATCCTGCCATGCAAAAACAGATTACATGTCCATCTAGAGGTCAACACTGCAATCTTCCCATTCTCGCTGTTCTCTGCCCTATTCCACTCAACCACACATGGAATAATGTAAATACCTAGAAACGGTACAATTGCACTACAAAGTAATGCATGACAGTTCCTTCCTTTGACATTTAAAACTTCTGGAATCCACTTTTATATGCAATTTTGCCTATACTTCCATAAATGGCATCTCATACAAATTTCACCAGGCTTGGACAACAACTATGAATACTACACTGTGTTTTTTCCCTTTCCCTCTAACATAGCAATGCAACACATTCATTACAAATTAAGAAAGAAAAGGGAAGATGAGGAAAGGACAATGAAGAAGGGAAGTAAAAAATTAAAAATGACCAACTGAAAATGTGTGTACTATTACTCCCAAGTCTGTCTATCCAAATAACTAGCATACCTAAGATATTCATCTTGAACTGGTTAACATGGCATTTTCTAATAATAATACCTTCTCCTTAATTGACAGATGCATGTTGTTAAAATAGCTAATGGAACTAGTTGTGATGTTAATTGCTTTATAAGTTTGACAAATGCTACAGTCTCCATAAGTAATATATATGCCCTGATTTGCTTACTGTTTTAGGACTAACCACCTCTTCAAGGAAAAATGTTTTCAGTGTGCTATATAGAACAAGTTGTGATGTTAACTGCTTTATAAGTTTGATAAATGCTACAGTCTCCATACGTAGTATATCTTCTCTGATTTGCTTACTGTTTTATGACTAACCACCTCTTTGAGGAAATTTTTTTTTCAGCGTGCTATATGGAACAAGTTTTGATGTTAACTGCTTTATAAGTTTGACAAATGCTACAGTCTTCATAAGTAATATATATGCTCTGATTTGCTTACTGTTTTATGACTAACAACCTCTTTGAGGAAAAATATTTTCAGTGTGCTCTTATGTATACTAGATTTTAACAACAGAATATTACTAATATAATCATACCTATTCTGATATAAAACTAACAATCTATAAAATCTGTGGGTTTGTCACCCTGAAGCTTCATGACCAGAGATGAGAAATATACCTGGAAACATTAACATTCAACCTGATGCATTAAAGTCATACATTAATACCACAAGTTATTTAAATGACTAGCACTATCTCTATAATTAATAACACAGATCAATGCCCCAACTAAGACACACTAGTCAACATAATATCAGAGGTATACAAATGTTCACACTACCTTAACCAATTCTAACAACCCTTACACCCATTTGTGGGGATATTCTATTTTACTACACTACAGTACACTATACTGCCCCCCATTAGTTTCCCTCAAAATTAAAAACCTATGGAGAGCTAGAAGACTAGTAGAAGTTACAACAGAAAGACATGCTATTTGTTATCTGTACTATATATGTTTTTAATATGGGGCTAAATGCTATCAAAGCACTAGTAATACGAAGATTTCCACCTAACCATTTCTGCTTTAACTCTTGTTATAACTCTTTATCATCCAATTCCCCCATCTGTTCCAGGCATAGTAGTTTAGTGAATAGGCAGTAGTTTGATGCAGGAAGAGTTATAGGCCAATGTCCTTCCTCTTACATCTGCTGTACCAACTATACCCATCACACTCATCCTTTACTGACCCATAGATATAATAGTAGGTGTTTGGTTATTTGATCATTGGAATGTCAAAGGGATTCAGCTTAAAAAAAAGAAAACTAGTTTTACATTTGATCTACAAATCCAAAGCAAATTTAACCCTCCTACAATAAACCCGCATGCAACCAGAACAATAAAAACCCTCCCAGAAGAAAAAATGGATTAAGAATATTATTGCTTCTGGCAAATCCCTAAATAGCTCAGGAGTAGCAATCATTATTAAAACTAACTTAAAATATGATGCGGACATGAATGGGAGGTGGTGCTATATAACAACTAAACTAGCTTGTTTAGACAAACCTATTCTGATATTAAACCTATACACATGTAATCAACATGGATTTATAATGTCTATATATAAAATACTACTTGACTTCCCCAATCATTAGTACATTCTAGGAGGGAACTGGAATTCAGTCCAAGATCCTGATATTGACAGATCCAATACCAATTCTAAATGTGATACCCATGCCATATCAACACTTGAGGAACTTAAAAATGACTTCAACCTATTTGACCCCCATATTTTCCAACTCAATAATTCTCTCAAAAATAAATATACCTTCTACTCTATGTGTCACAAGTCTTGGTTCAGACTGGATTTTTTCTAATTTCCAATGTATTTACTAAATACAAAAATTCCTTCCACACAGAACCCAGATACCTATCAGATCATTCTAAGATTAACTTAACTATTAATTGGGATAACAATCAAACTAACAGTAATTGAGGGTATAACTGGGTCCTTATCTCTAACCTGTTATAAAAAAAGAAATTCTACAAGAAATAGATGCCATCCTGGACCAAGCTTTAGACAATTTAATCTATAATCACCTATGTATGGACATTTATTGGGCCTCTATTAAATCCATAATTAGAGGTACCTTTATAAGTAAAGGTTCATATTATAAAACAAAAACTTCTCCAGGAGAAAGCCAATCTTAAAAGTCAAATCATTAAGCTTGAATCCCAACTCCAATCATCCTTTAATCAAGAAACTGAAATTCAAATAACACAACTCCAGCAAAAACTGTATGATCTCAATGCTGAAAACCTAACATACCAAGAAATTAAATTCTAGCAAATTACTCTGAATGGGCTTGCATGCCTTCTAAATTCCTACCAAGATTTGTTAACCAAAACAAGCCCTCCCTAAACACAACAAAACCTATTTACCAAGATAGACTTTATCACACTACTCAAGATATCATATGTATCTTTGAAAATATATACACAAAATCCTATAGCCCATCAAACCTCTCTCGTAATAAACAGGACCTAGATGCCTTCTTAAATCAATTAAATTTTCCCCAAATCAGTCCAGATCAACAAAAAATGTTATCATCCCCAATCTCCAAGCAAGAAATTATTATGACAATTAACAAACTCAAACCCAACAAATCACCAGGTCCAGATGGTCTTATGGCCGAATTCTATAAAGTCTTCCCACAAAAATCATCTCTTTCTTCTTTATCTATTTAATCACATTACTACCAGTGGCATAAGTGATATACATCTAAATGCATCTAAAATGATTTTCATACCCAAACCAAACTCCAACCTTAAACCCCCCTGAACTATAGACCTATAGCCCTAATAAATATATGAAAATATTTGCGTCAATACTAGCAAATAGAATTAAAACAATCATCTCAAACATTGTTTCCCCTGAACAATCAGGTTTCATAATACGCAGACAAACCTTTGATCATACCCTCACCCTGGACACCATGATCAATCTCTCTACCCATACATGTACTCCAATCTGCACATTATCTATTGATGCCTCAAAAGCATATGATAGACAATATAAATGCTTTGCTCAATATTTTACCTCTCTTTAATATACTCAATAACTATATATATAAGCTATCAAAACATTATACTCCAAGGCTCATACATATCTACAAATCAACAAATACCCATCCTCTTGCATTAACATTAAGAATGGTGCCAGACAAGGTTGTCCTATGTGCCCCTATCTTTTTAATCTATACATTAAACCCCTCTTTCTTCTCATTTCTCAGAAAACTTTACACCATACCCCCAATATCTTTAACACTAAAATTACCCTAGCGGCTTTCGCTGAGGATCTAAATCTTTACTATTCTCTACCTAATTCAGACCTCCAGAAACTACTATCCACTATAGACACCTTCTTACCTTTCTCTAATTACAAACTAAATGTAATGAAAACAAATATTTTCCCTATTAACCCCCTCTGTCAGATTCCCACATGCTCCTTAGCAGCTGGTATTAAAACTAACCAATCATTAAAATATCTAGGCATATCCTTCCACCAAGATCCTAAACAATCATCTACAAATAATATCATTAAACTCTGGTCAGACATGCAAGATGATATTAGCAGATGGACAAAACTTCAACTTCCATTCCTTGCTAAAATAGACACAATCAAAATTAATCTTCTTTGTAGATTTCTATATATTTGTAATGCCTCCAATACCATTATCAACCTAAAATTCTTCAAAACCATCCACTCCACAATTTCCAAATTTATTTGGGTCCCCAAATCAATCAGAATCAGTTATAATAAATTGACCTACCATAAAGACTATGGAGGGTTAGGGCTGCCAGACTTTAAACTGTACTATGATATCATAAGCTGTAATAGAGTAATAACAATAGCCGACCAAACCCCGTCACCACAACAGTGGTCTCCAACCTGGGTCAAACTATTACACAACTATATCAAAACACTATGCATCAACCCCAGAGCCCTCCCTTTCCTTTACAATGAGAATTAAAACAATCTTAAACTACACTCAATCATTAAACATAAAATCACTATCATACAAAAGATTTTCAAGTCATTAAATCTATATTATGCATTCACTTCCCTACAACCAATCCACATTAACCCCAATCTCAAAATGAATAACATTATGATTAACCTAAGCAATTATCCCTCCTCAAGAAACTAACCATCTTTGATATATTTCCCTTCAAGAACAATACTATCACTGAAATGAAAACACAATTAAAGCTCCATAAAAGCTATGCAATCATTTTAAGGCAGATTTGAGACCTTAGCCGATATATCATAGACAATCCAGATATCAATGCAAATGACATCCACACCTACAAAACCATATGGAACCTCCTATCTTCAAACAAAAAAAAATTATCTAATTCCTACAAACTTATTCTATCAATCAAAATGCAAAAAGAAGATATTTATTCTAGTTACTGGAAGGAAATAGATCCTTCAATCAGAAACAAACATCTCAAGCAATCCAGCTTACCTCCAAACTTATTCCCCTTAAAAAAACTTACATATACACAGATCATGATACTCCATAACACCTATCTTACTCCAATAATTCTAAATAAAATATATCCAACCACCTCTCCATTCTGCCCCTACTGTGATAATCACAAGGCTGATCTACTCTACATCTTCTGGACCTGCAAGTGCACCTATAAGTTGTGGTGCTCACTTCCAACTAGAAAAAATGGATTATGAAAAAACAACCTTATATTGGAAATTAGCTCTCCTACACATCACCCCTCTGACCTGACTAAACTACAAACACGTATATTAATAACATTAGTTTTGTTACTTAAATACTACATTACATTACATTGGAAGGATAGAGCAACACTCACCTGGAAGGGTTTCAAACAATTAGCTACTAAACACCTACTAGCTCACAAATATTTAACTTACACTCAGAAATTCCACACCCACTTTACAGAATTTTGGAAATCCCATTTTGAACACATTCTAATTTGAAGTTGGTACATATAATTAAGGATGGACTTTTGGCATATGTGTAAATAGTTTTCACTCTTTTGCTTTTATGTTTTATTAATCAGCAATGTATTCACTGGTCATACTGCTACCTGACAGTTGTCATTGTTATGTTCACTGTATATGTTTTCATAAAAAATAAATAAAAGACTTTGCACAAAAAAAAAAAAAAAAGAAATGCTGGGCACTTGTCATGGTGGTGTATTATGTTATGGGAGGTTGTGAGCTGTAGGTTGGGTAGCTCTAGCCAATTAAATTGTCAGAGTGTGGTGCAGTGGTGGGATCTGGGTGGTTAGTTGGTAGCAAATTTAGCAATCTTATTGCCGCATGATGTGAGTTTAGCTAAGTCTGTTTTCTCAAGGGTAATATAGTTAGGACAGGCATAAAGGAGGGTGGAGACTAGCTGAGTCCTTGTAATAGATAATCTAGTTGAGTGCTGAGAAATTGCTTTATTCTGTAGAGGCAGCTTAGTTTTATGTGAACATTTTTAATGGTTAAGGATATATGTGTTTATCCAGTTTCATATTATTATCAATGGTGACTCCGAGTAGTTTAGAATGGGATACTGTTTCAGTTTTGGTTTTATTTGCCAAATTGATAAGGAAGAAAGAGGGATTTGTTTGTTTTACTGGATGAGAAGAACATTAGCTTGGTTTTATTTGGACTGAGAATTAATTGCGATTTTATTGCGATTGATTGTTGATTGATTAATTGATTCTTGATTAGTTATGATTTTATTGTGATAGTACTTTTTTCACTTAAAAAGAAAAGATGTGAATGTAAAATTCAGCAGATATTACTCAACAAATACATTTATGTATTTATTTATTTATTTTATTTGTCTTTGTTTATGGGGAAGTCCATCTGGGTAATACTCATTTTCAGCGGAGGCCCGGGGAGTAAAGCTCCATTTGCTTACATCGTATTATACTAAGTTCCAGTTAAACACAGTGTAGTTGCATTTCTATTTACATTTATACTCAAACAGTAGTTATATTTATACATTCTAAGATCTGACAGAGGTGGAAGTTACTAAAGATAAAGTCCACATGCAACTTAGTGGACTGTACAGGCAGCAGTAATGTATAAACATTGTTCTGTCATTTCAGTGAGAGATTGAGAGTATTCTGTTTAAGCTGAGTATTTGGAGAGTATCATATGGTGAATACAAAGTCTTAACCTTGTGATGAACATGTGTAGGACCAGGACTGGTTAAGATGTTGTTTAAGCGGTGGTTTAAAACTACTGAGTTTGTCAGAGAGTTTTATTTGTGTGGAGATACTACTCCAGAGTTTAGCAATGTATTAGGAGTAGAGAACGTTTCCTGCAACATTATTTGACTTATCTGTAAGTAATAGGAATTTATTACTAGAACGGAGGTCCCTTGCTGGACAGTAGGGCAGTAATAAGTTTTGTAGTGCAGGGCATTTTCTGGATAATGAATGAGTTTGTGTGCTATAAGTTAGTTGTGAGTATGTTAGGTAGTTGTGCAGTTCAAGCCAGTTCAATTGCTTTAGTCTATGACAATGGTGGTTCCTATGAGAGAGACTGATGGCAAATTTAACTATTTTATTGTACAGGAAGCATTTCTGTGCAAATTCATCTTATCAGGAAACCAGCTCTTTTTTATTTGATTGTAAAGCAGCAACTTCAAGTGATTATAATACACCAGTGAATGGGAGGTGTGGTGGTTTTGACCACAAAGAAATAATATTTTGGAGTGTTTAGTGCTGCTCAGGCAGCACACTCTTATCTGAGTAATATTTTGTTATATCTCAAAATCACTACTCAGAATTCTTAGCTAGTAGAAGATATGCACATAGTTTGTTTTCTTTTATATAAATATATATTTCCCTGTGTTTTAAGTGATAATTCAATAAAGATGTTTGCCACCACAACAAGCTGGTGATTTGCCTCAGATGCAGGTAAGAAACTCTCTTGTGGCCAAGCTGGTTCCTCAGATCACTTTCCTTTTTCCATAGATCTCTCTGTGTGGCAAATACAGCCACTATGCACTGGGTGTTAGCAATGTCTTCTGCAGCTATTGGGCTCTCCTTAGTCAGAAGGGAGAACCACTTTTGTTGGTGTTGCAAAAAGGGGCAGGGAAAGTATCCTTGATTAAGCAGAATATTGTGCCCATCCCTGAGGAAGCTATCACTGCCATTAAAAAAGTGTTTGACTTAATCTTCCTGTCAAAAAGAAACAGAAAACTAAACTTAAACTGTCACTGGATAGGAGTAGTTTTATTAAGTCCTTCTTAGGATTATAGGATCATAGGAATTTACTAGGCTATTGGCCCTGAGGCCCTTACAATCCTAGCTGAGAATTTAGCCCATGTTCCAACAAGTCAGGACCCTATGCCACTGTCAAGCAGGGACACCGTTGGAATCCCAGAGGGTGAAATTTCTTTTCCCCATCCAGTTATCCAGGTTGTGCTTAAAAAGGTTTAATGAGGTACTCTGCTTTACATGGAAAGGGAGTCTATTCCACAAAAGGGGGAGTCTCTGGGACACAAATCTGTCCTGCCAACAAATCCTATTGATGTCACAGACCAGGTTGAAGTCACACGTGCGGGTTACTCGAGTGGAGCTTGACTTGTGGATATGCAGCAGTCCCATCAGGGTGGGGTCTGAGATTGCTTTGTATGCCAGACAGAGGTCACCTTTGAGGAGTCCGTAGGAGACTGAGTAGAGGGACAGGGCTTTTAACCTATCTGTGTAGGGTAGATTCTCCGGGTGAGGAACCTCTGTGGTCTCTCCAGCTGCCACATGTGCTTTGTGAGGTACATGCCAAAAGAGGCATTGTACTCAATAATTGGTCTTATAAGGGAAGAATACAGCAAAGTTATGACCACCTTATCCCTTCATGATATACCCTTACTAATGAGGTGGACCATTTAAAAAGCTTTCCATACAGCGGAGGCAATATGGTGGTCAAAAGTCAGTTTGCTATCAACCTGGGTGCCCAAGTCCCTCACGACTGATTGTGTGCTTAGTGCCTTATTATCAGTGTGATAATTTTTGTGGACATCCTTCTCCCCAAAAGGGACGATGATGCATTTTTTGGGATTCAGTCTGAGGCCATGTTTCTGGCACCAGTCATTTGTTTTGGTGTGACCCTCTTGGAGGATGTCCACATCACTAGAGGAATTGATGACAGCACCCATCTTGCAGTCGTCTGCAAACTTGGTCAGCCATAGCCCACTAGATTTGGCCTGCACCTCTGAGAAGCATATCCTAAACAGCAGAGGCCCCAAGACCAATCCTTGGGATACACCGCTTGTTATGGTATGGGTCTACTACTTAGGTGGCTTCCCCTATTTTGACGAGGTGGGTTCTATCAGTGAGCCGGTTTGCTATCCATCGGGTAACATATGGATTGATGCCTAGCTCATAGAGTTTATCTATTATACCTGAGTGGGGAATAGTATCAAAGGCCTTGGCCAGGTGAAGGTAGGTGGTGTGCACCATCTTCCCCTTGTCTGTGGCCTTGGTGACAGTCTCAAAGAAGTCAACCAAATTTAACAGGCATGACCTCCCCTTGACAAAACCAAACTGTGTGGGGTCAAGTGTCTGGAGATTGCCAATGTTCTTGTTAATGAGGTCCATGATAATCTGCTCCATGGCCTTGCAGATCAGGCTAGTTAGGCTGATGGGTCTATAATTTCCTGGATCGGTGAATACTCCACCTTTGTGCAAAGGGATGACAGTAGCTATTCTCCACTTGGCTGGGACGAAGCTGATACTCAAGCTTTGGTTGAACAGGGTGCCTAATGGTGCTGCAAGTTCTTGCCTGAGTTCATGTAGGATGCAGCCTGGGATGTTATCAGGTCCCATGGAGGCTGTATTTTTTGCCTTTGAGAGGACAGTGATGACTTGCTCCCTAGAGATAAGGGAAGGGGGCAGGTACTGGGGATGTCCTGTTTTACTGATGGGGGGGGGGGCACACTGAACCTGTCTGCAAGCAGGTTGGCTATATCTACAGGGTTTGTGTATGTGGTGTCCTTGACCACCAGTTCTGAGCAGATCTGGGTGCTTCCCTTGAGATTGCGGACATATGTGAAAAAAGCCTTATGATTGTCTTTAGTAGATGTAGCCAATTTTGACTCAAAGTTTGCTTTGGAGGGTTTTACTAGTGCTCTTATTTGCTTGTATAGGCTAAGGAGAGATTGCTTCCAATTAGACATCTGCTCCTTCTTAGTTCTGGACAGCAATTTATTTCCTTTTATTATAGAGTTTATTTATTGTAGATGTTCACCAGACAGGTTTACTCTTCCTTGAGGAGGAAGCTTTAATCCTGTCTGGTATTCTCAAGGTCTTATACAGGCTATTGACCTTTCCTATCAAATGGTTTTGGGTAAAAGAAAAAGTGATTCCTCTTTTCCTGAAGAGATTCAAGAAATTAAACCAAGAGAGGGTGTGATGGAGTAGATGCATTATTTCCCTCAGAATTCTGATTCAGACTCTGAGGACAGCATGTTACCTGCATCTCCCTATCAGTGATTCTCTTTCTTTGAGACTATTTCCAGAATGTGCACATGTATTCAGTGGGAGAACGCTGAAGTTTCTCAGTCCACCAGAAAATACTATCATCTGTTGCAGAAGTAATTTCCAGAACCTTGACCCATTTTCCCAGTTCTATCGGCTCTGGAGGAAGTGTGTGTGTCACTGCCTGCAATTTTCCTGATGTAATGTATAAAAGTTACTCAATCTTTTAAGTTTTATACACTTTTCCCAAATGTGACCCAGCAGCTACAGTTTTACTTAATTAGATGCTGCAAAACATTTTAACCCTAATCCTTCCCCTTTTTGACAAGGACAGTAAAGCAATTTTTAAGTTTGGGGAAAAGTGTTTGTTTTTGCAACTTTATTTTTTATAATTTTGAGTTGTCAAACTCATATGTAAAAGTTTATTGTGGCTAACTGAAAGTATGAGGAATGTTTTATCTGCAGTTTCTCCTTGTGAGGAAAAATCTGCTTTGTGTGGTTTGGTTTCTTTTATTTTTTTAGGTCACTAGTCATTTAGTGTGTTTATGACTGTAGGTACTACATCCAGTGAGGTTGCTACTGGTACAGTGTTGGGGAGGTCTGCCTGGCTTCATTCTCAGAACCTCCTAGAGGCTGTAAAAATGAACTTTTACATTCGCATTTGAATAGAGATTTTGGTCCCACTGCTGCAAAGGTTATCAAAAAACTGATGAGAAGGTTAAGATGAAATGCAGGGAATCTCATAGATTATTTTTTTCCCTCCCTGTCTACATTTTCCAAAGGTTATATTACTCCCTTGTCCAACTGCTGAAAGAAACAAAACAAACAGTCTCGGCAATATGCTGGTAAGTAGACATTAAAAAACAATGGTTGGGAGGTGCCCTAAAAGAAAGCAGGAATCCCCCAAACAAAGGACAGTGAAAAAAAAAGTCAGAATTAGTATGTAAGGGACCTTGACCCAACTCCCACCCTGGCAGTCTGGTTTCCCTTCCAGGAAGTCAGATTCTCCATTTCTGTCTGACAACAGGTAGTTTCAGACAAATGAGTTCTGAGACTGACTCAGTTGGAAGAGATCCCTTCTTTTCAGGGAATTATTCCACATTCCCAGACCAAACCCCTCTGTTCCCTCCTGTCCTACAGCACATGCTTTATCAGGAGTGGGTAATATAAATACCTCCTTTTTCCGGGTGGGGAAGAGGTTTGCATTCAAGAATATTTCTGAAACTAAAAAAAAAAATACCTGGAGATCAGTTATGGACCTTTTTCTTAAACCAGTTTGTGATAGTGCCCAAGTTCAAGATCCTTTCACAGCACAATCTCTTACTCCTCCTTCCCCATTTTAGATTTGTTGGTAACCTTAGATTTAAAACATCCTTATCATTACATTCCTATCCATTAAGGCTGAAGATGTTTCTTAAGGTTTTTTGTATCTGGATCACATCATCCATTCTCTGCCTTAGCCTTTGGGTTAGCCACTGCCCCAAGAGTGTTCATAAAGTATCTAACTCCAGTTATAGCACATTGCAGGTTACAGGGTATCCACGTGTTTCCATATTTAAATGTCCTGCTTATCTTATCTATGCAGACTCTTTTTCAAAGTGTCAGGAATCTCTTTCTTTGGTGAGATCTCACATGCAGGTTGGGATTCCAAGAGAATCTCAGTACAAAGAGCTTTTCTTCCACAGGAAAAAATATATTTACATTTAGATCTATTTCAGGGTTTTTCCCAGATCCCTCTTGTTTTACACATACAGCCACTATGGATTAGGGGTAGCAATGTCTTCTGCGACTGTTTGGGTCCCCTTAATGGGCAAGGGAGGAAATACCTCAGGATTCTGAGTCTCCTGGCATCTGTGATTCTCAGGATACCCCTTTCAAGACTCCACATGAGAAAGATACAATGGTATCTGAAGTCTGTTTGGTCCCAGCGCCAACACCTGTTATCTTTTCCACTTCTAGTTCTGGAATATGTGAGAAGGGAAATCACTTGGTGGAGACATCAAGTACCCTGAATACAGGTCTTTCCCTCTTCCCTCCTGCTCCAAAACAGCCAGTCACCACAGTTAACTTATACTTTGCTAGGGGAATCAAAGTGCAAGTATCTGAGACAACAAACACAAGACACAACCTGATAAATGTAAAGGAGTACAACAAAGACAAACATAAGCACATAAATGTAAAGGAGAAGTTTTCCCTTATCAAAACACTCAGCTCTTTAAATCAGTGTTGGTCCCCAGCACCACTTCAAGTTTTTATGGACAATACCACAGTGATGTGATACATAAAAAAACAAAGGAGAACCATGTCTTACCTCCTTTGCAGACTAGACATGTTATCATGGGATATAGCTTTACAGTAGGTAATTCTGAAGATTTAGATGGAATCCCCCAAGATCATTGTGGTGACTTAGCGACACAAACCAAGAGGTGAGAATGAATGAAACAATAAAATCAAGCTCTAGTCCTCAGACTGGAACCATGCACCACTCCACACGGGAAATAGTAAAAAGTAGTGTTTACTGAAGATAAAGCGCTTTCGTCTGGTTGCTATGGCAAATTAAACTTAGAGCACATGTATTGCCAGGGTTGAATAATCAGTTAAGCATTAATAGTATTCTTAAGTTAAGATCTTACATCATTTAGTCATATTTAATATTCTTTCTAGGATGAATTAATACTTGTGTCTAATTTTAAAAATTTGTTGTGATTTCCTCTGTTTTATATGTTCGTACTCCAAGTCAGTGGTTTTACACGTCTTTTTAAGAACATATTTGTACCTGATAGGATAGGTTGGGTCATGTGGTATGTTTAGAGGGATATTTAAATGGCTTATTTCAGTGTTTTTATTGATTCTGATGAAGTCCAGGATAGAACTGGATGAAAATGCTTTATCTTCATTAAACACTCCTTTTTACTATTTTCCTTGTGGAGTGGTGTGTGGTTCCATCATGAGGACTAGAGCTGGTTTTTATTGTTTGGATCATTGTGGTGACACCCTTCTGGCCCAGACAACAGTGTCTATCCCTTCTTTTGGTATTGACTAGGGGCAATTAGGAAGTTGTTTACTGACGTTGTGCAGGAGGTACTAATGGGACAAGAAAGCCCTCTACTAGAAAATTGTATATTAGCAAAATAAAAATGTTTTCTAGACGGTGCTAAAAACATAATCTGAACCCATTCAAAGTAGTGTTTCACTTGTTTTACAATATTTGTGTGAGTTGCTTTAATATTTACCTGTCTTACTCCTCTGTCAAGGTTCATTTGTTTGCCATTTCAGCATGTCTGCCCATGGATTCCCCTTTTTCAAGGCATTCCCATGTCAACATATTTTTTAAAGGGGTTTTGCATAAAAGACCACCAGTAAAACCAGTGGCTTCTCCTTGGACTTGAATTTTGTGTTAGAGAAGCTAACACCTGCTCCATTTGAACCAACTCATCTGGCTGACTTGAGGATCTTAAGATGGATATATCATTCTACCATCTTTATTAGTTCATAAGCACATTGTTTTAAAGCCCTAATGTTATGCCTTTGTCTTATTTTTTATTTTGGTTTTATCTCATCTAGAATTGCGCTGAGACATTGGAGGGGAGTTGTGAGAATTCTGCAGAATGTACTGTTTATTGTAATGAATGCTAATGCAAACCTTGTTATTCTAATATCTTTTTAAGTTTATCATAGCAAAGTCTGTAACTATCGCTGATGTTACACCTTTGTTCTGAGGTTATTTTCAGCTTTGGAATTATGCTGAGAGGTTAAGAGTTTTGTAGGGGCTCTGAGAATGTTGCACAATGTCTTTGTGTACCTCTGTGGGACTGGCTACCTTGATGCAGTACAGGGGGCTTGTCATAATGTAGTACTGGTACTAAATGCCAGTCAGTGTGTGTGTGCACCTCTGTGCGTGGCTACCTTGCTGTGGTACAGGGACTTGTCATACTGTAACATTGGTACTAAATGCCAGTCAGTGTGTGTACCCTGACACTTCAAGTTTTTTAATGGTCTGACTGTAGTAACACTACACAGTGATCGTTAAACGATGGTGAGTTTGACAGGGAAAAGGGCGTGATGGCAATGCGGTCACACTTTAAATTCTTCTGGTTAGGGCCCCCGACTTGAAACTTGTTGTATTCCTCCAAAATGCTAGCACTGGCCCTGGCTGTGACTCTCCAAATCATGAAATTATTTGCACATTTGAATAATACCGCAATAAAGCATTTGCAAAAGCATTTCATCCCCAAGATGGAGACTTACAAAGGCAGCCTTATCCCACTTATGTCTTAATTTCTCTCCATCTCTCGGCCTCTCTTTCTCTGTTCACTCCTTCTGCTTCAGTAAGTTGTCACTTTCCTTCAGTTATGTGATTTACACTGTGTGAAGTAGGAATTTCTTTGTGGCATGATGAGATCATGCTCTGATTTATACAAAGATTTTTGCATACTTTCAAGGGTACTAATCCAGGCATTAGCTAAGTGTTAATGACTGTTTCGTGTGTAGCTGTTGCCTACACATTGTCACCATTTTTCTACTTCTTTCTGTCAGAAGGCACTTGGTCCCTGTCTTTCTCTCCCCTCGTCTGTGTACCTTCTCCCTTCTGTGTCACCAGTCTTCCTCCTCTGCACGTGTGCAACATCTGGCATTGAGCACCAACTACAGCTGAGGCATAATGGAAGCACACAGCTTATGGTAAAACTGTGTTTGTTTTTGCCTTCAAATGCATTATTCTGATGGCCTTTGTGCTGCTGTGTTTAGCTATGTATAGTTAGGTTAAGATACTTTTGAACAGCTGAAGAGTTGAATGTACAGCTTATAGAGGTCATAAGGGTAATGAAGAATAATACATACATTCTCCTTTTCTGCAATATATTGTCACATAGAAACTCTGTGAAGAAAGACTTCATATGGGATGTGTTCAGATAACATTCAGGTGTATAGATTTTTTCTAGGAATACTCTCAAGGGTCAAATCCAGATGTATGCCAAACTGTTTTTGAATGTTTTATATGACCCCTGTGGTTGTAAATGCTGACTACAGCTTTATCCTGCTGCTGTGCCTGATCCCTATTGTGAAGCCTGTGTTGTACAGATCTTGCCTGAATAATTATGTTTTAGCAAACAGTAACAACAAACATATGTACAGAAATGAAACATGAACTAATCTGTTAGTATTCCTGTATATGTATTCCTGTCACCAGTGTCCACTTCTTCCCAGCCTTTCTGTATCATCCAGTAAACCTCCTTGATTCCAAACTGTTTCCATAAGGTATGTTTTCACCAGCAGTAACATGCTTGGTCCCTCATGTGTTTCATAGTACACTTGTAGCATACATGTCATACAACAGCTGTCATGACAAATGTGGAAACTGAGACACTTGAAACATGACCAGAACACATATCTGTTCTGTATTCCATCAGATTCACACATGGTTGTATGTGTATAATGCTTCTTTGTGTAAAAGCCAGCACAGAGCACCACAGACTACTGCTAATTCCCATTCTAAGTTCAACCCCTCAAGATATGATTATGCATGCCATAATACGTTGCCATCAGCAGCAAAATGCAGCTTGCCAGTGCTGTGCTTCAAGCAGAGAGCAAGACATAATTTACAAGAAATAATTCTTTGTTTAGGGTGGACAACATCTGTACGTCTGCACTGAATTTTGGCAAGAAGTTATCTGGATTTCAGAGCGATGTTGTCTCAGTTAATTCACTCTAAGTCTGCATTCGGCTCTATATTATATCATCGAATGCTTAAAAAAGTGAACTATGAAAAACTGACACCATGTAAGCGAAAGCTTCCAAGGGAAATAAAATCTCTGTTCCAAAAAAAAAAAAAAAAAAAAAAAATATTGAAAGAATACTTAAAGTGCGGGGCTTTGTCCCCACCCTCCCAATGTGGGGGGCTGTGCCCCCCAACCCCCTACTTAAATGTACCATCTCCGAGATCACACTACAGTGCATAAAAAGGCAAAGTAACAGAAACAGCCAAGCAAATTCTTTTCCTGGGAAAGAATTTGCTTAAAAGCTGCTTCGTTATTTTGCCTTTTCATTGTTTTAAGTTCGACCAAGACACATTCAATAGAATGCGTCTTCGATCAGCTAATAGGAACCCTCTGCATTCTAATGGTTATACTTGCAACTATGTTACAATGTTAGGTAACCTATTCACACATAATCCATCACTGTAATTCTTCAGTGCACTGTTCTATTTAGGAAGTGTCTGTATTGTGAATGTAAATTGTGCAAACATGAGACAAGACAAGTGAGCAATCATCCTGGAATTAAGTGACAGGACTGTTTGATCGACAATCTACTGGTTTACAACTGTGACTGTCATTGGGCATCCCATACTGTGAAACAGGTACATGTCGCTCACAGTAACACAATGTACAATGAAGGAGAGTACATAAATCTTAGCAGAGAAGTAAGTCATTACATGGGACAACCACAGTGATGTTATGTTGTGCTGTCCCCACATAGGCATTTGTCTCAAAACCTGTGATGCGCAGTACCAGCTGTTCCAATTTTTACTAATTATAAATGTACTTTTTCACATCATTAAATTCAGACTTCTTGCAGTGCTTGTGACTAATACTGTACTCTGTACATTGTGCAGCTAGATAGGTGGGAGTTTCAGTACTCACCTTGGGGAACTTGTGTGTGTGTGTTTGTGTGTGTGTGTGTGTGTGTGTGTGTGTGTGTGTGTGTGTGTGTGTGTGTGTGTGTGTGTGTGTGTGTGTGTAGGGGGGTGGTCTAATGACAGATAAGTAACGTCTCAGTGTCAAATGTGCTGTGTCCAGTTCCATTGAGGAGAATGCATTTAACTGTGGACACAGCTCCCTGTGTACTTTTTCCCACTTTTAACAGAAATATCCACTCTGTGACACACTAATGAGAGTGTACTCTCTCCCATTTAGAGTCAGACTTCTCTTAGGCCATTTGTGTCAAATATTGTGCTCTTTTGATTGTACAACTAGATAGGTAGCAGGTTCAATTCTCACCATGGGGAACATGTGTGTGTGTGTGTGTGTGTGTGTGTGTGTGTGTGTGTGTGTGTGTGTGCGTGCGTGTGTGTGTGTGTGTGTGTGTGTGTGTGTGTGTGTGTGTGTGTGTGTGTGCGTGCATGTGCATGAGTGTGTGTGTGTGACTGCAATATCAGGTACATATAGATTCATGAACATTCATGCTGAATCACTTCCATTCAGGAGAAAAACTTAACCTGGGTGAGTATTCTACCATTCTCTTATCCTAGTTTTACCACAAACAAATTTTCTGCATCACACTGATGAAATCATCCTATCAAAAGTGCACTCTGTCCCCATCAGAGTCAGACTCTTCCTATGGTGCTTGCAGCTAATACTGTGTTCTCTAGATTGTGTAACTGGTTAGGTATGTGGTTCAAATCTAACAGTGGTTGACTTACAAGTCTGTGTGATTCTAGTAGTGTCATGTAAGTAAAACTTCAGCAACAGATGTGCTGTATTCACTTTAACTCAGGAGAAAACGTTGCTATTGGATACAGCTCCCTTTGCAGATTATCCCACTTTAAACATAAACTTCTTATCTGCAACACAATAATGAGGTCATTCTGTCAAAAGTGAACTCTCTCCCCTTAAGAGTCAGACTTCTCCTGTGAAGGTTGTGACTAATAATGTGCTATGTAAACTGTGTAACTAGATAGGTAGGGAGTTCAATCTTAACCAAGGGGAACTTGGGCGTGTGGCTTCAATACTGGCTACATATAGCTTCCTGGACAGATGTCTTGTATTAACTTCCACTCAGCAGAAGATTTGCCATGGGAGAGGATGTCCTGATGCCCTTATCATGCTTTTACCACAAACATATTCTCTCTATCCCACTGATGAGGTCAGCATGTCAAAATTGCACATCACACTGTGGCCTTAAAGCTCACAGTTCTCCTGTGGCCCTTATGACTAATTTTGTATTAAAGGATTGTGTAAGTAGAAAGGTAATTGGTTGGAATCCAATATTGGATAAACAATGTCCATGTGTGTACTGTCATGTACAACTCTGTCTGTGACAATACCCATTATGTAAAATTCCACTTAGAAGATGGATTTTCACTGGCAGAGGATTATCCTATAGATTTATATTACCCCCAGGTAATAAACAGTTTTGGAAATACAATGTTTACATTTTGCTATCAAAAAAGAACCACATGAAAGTGGTCATATGAATTACACTGTGACATTGGTTGTTGATAGTGTACTCTCTAGACTATACAAGCAAAGTGAGAGGAGGTTTGAATCCAGCAATGATTGATTACTGTCTGTAGGTGGTTGCCTGTTGTCCTGTGTGGAGAAGGCTTCTGATTGATGTAGTATGTGTAGCTGTGTAGTGTTAATGTGCACTTCAACCACCTTCATGCATTTTTAGAAGAACATCAATGTATGAACAAATGTTGAAATCATCCATTCAAATATACATTGTCACAATTGTAGTAGAATATTTTGCGTGACATATGTGATTCAGGCAGTGCCCTGTACCTTGTGATCTTATGTAGTCTGTTCAAATCCAGCCATTGCTACTTAGACTCATGTCACTATGCCTCTGAATGTGCAGGTAGGTAACAATGTTGTCAAACAGCTATCGGGGTGTTATTAAACAGCTATCGGATGTGTACATGTATGGATGGGAATTCCTATTACAATAATGTCTGCTGCCTTTTTCCCACAGAAATGCTTTCTTTGATAATGATGATGATGCCGTGGAATAACATTTGGCTTTCCCATGAGAACTACTAAGACTTTTCCTGAGGAGTGAGGACATGAAACTATGTTCTGTATGCTGGTACCTAAGTAAGACTTGTGTTCAAATCTATGATTACCAACACATTGTTCCTGATTGCCATTCTCCCATCACAGTGGCAATTCTATTATGCCTCTCATGTGACTAGATATACCTAGCAGCAGGTGATGCGGTGTGAGAAACACATATATAGCAAGACTATTTTAAAGAATTGACAGGCACGCATCTCCCTTGCAGCAACAAAATGATGTCATGGCTTCAAAGACCCAAATATTTCACACTTGCAGAGCCAGTGGCACCATGGCACATTCATTACTTCCAATATCACGTAGCTTCTGTCATCACATAGGGGTTCAAAACCCACACTGACTGTGAGCATTATGTGTTCCACTGCTGTTATGCATGAATGACAGCCACAAGTGTTTTAATGTCTACGATTACCGTGGGAGAAACCTTCCCCAGCCCTTTTATCCCATACAGACTGCAACATAATGATATAATGTAATGACTTCACATAGGTGGAGTCTAAGACCTTTGAAAAGACTTTCACTGTGGAGCATGTGATTCATACACTTGTTTGTAGTTGGTGGCCTTAAATAATTTGCTGTTCAATTACAGCTAAGTCTGACAAATGAATGTATAGATATTACACAAGTAATACAGCATGAAGGTATTATTGTCAATTTTATTTATTATTAATGCAAATAATAAATGTGCTTGTGTTGTTTACATGCCTTTGTGACAGTTTTTGCTGTAATGTCTTCTGAGCATGTCCTGTGAAATCCTGTATTAGATGCATTCCATTGGTGACCAAAGGATTGTTCATTGTCAATGAAAGCGCCGAGGTTACAAATGACTGAGTCAAATTTTAATGGGGTGTTACATGAGTGCACAATTTTTCTAAAGGATACAATGCTGCATTTCTTGGCATTTTTTTAGACCGTTGTCTAAAAAATCAGACCAATATCTTTAGTGTAGAGTGGTTTGTTTGGTTATGGGCGGAGGCTGTGTGTATGTTTGTGTGTGTGCTGTATGTATGTAGTACTTTCGTGATTTTGATTTTCGCGGTTTTAACATTTTGGTAATGTGGGGTTTCGGGCTTATAGTCTCGGTAGTTTGGGCTTCGGGATTGTGTAATTTTGGGATTCAGTAGTGAAACCATACATATATATATATATATATATATATATATATATATATATATATATATATATATGTGTGTGTGTGTGTGTGTGTATAGAGAACATGTAATTTTGCCAAAGAATTTGATTGGCGAGTGCCAAAACACTGACATTAAAAACTTTGATCTCAAAAGTGTTGTAGAATACTAGTGAACTAGAATCCAGCTGTGGGAGATCATGGTACAGCATGGATTGGGGCACTGGTCCTTTCCCCCATTGTAATATGATCTCACAGTTAGTACATATAATTAGTAGGGGGATGCAGGGGGCTTGTGCTCTGCAAGAAAATATGTTTTTGCTGTTTTTTTTTTTTAATTTTTGTCTTCAAGGTTTTGGATGTCAGTGTTCTGGCACTCAACATTTAAAACCTTGGGTGAAATTAAATGAATCCATGTGTGTGTGCTTATATAAAGTAGCTTAAGATGCAACATAAAGTTATTGCTTGCACTTGCTGTCACTTTCTTATTTCTGCTTTTCTGCTTATTAGACTGTTGTACAGATGATGTTAGTTGTTTTATTTGGTATTTTGTCAGACTCTAGTTACATGGCTAGACAGTTAAATCTCCAAAGGCTCTTAATTTTCATCTTTTTTTCCAGTGATATAAAGCTGTCAGTTATATACATTTTATGAATTCTAAGTTCAATACGTATGAGTATATAAATTTCTGGGAAGTATCACCACTGGCTGTAATGTTTTAACATGGATTTGTTTACTAGTTTCCCAATGTCTGTGTAAAGTGTTTTGGAACAATATTTATGCAATACCTCCTGTGGCCTGCTCAGATAGACCAAATGCATCATCAAGAAAAATGTGTCTGTTATCAGTGTGATTTTACAAGATAAGTATTTAATTAAAATAGTCTTTTTTGACAATTATGATTTTCCTTTCCTGTTCCTGATGCTTCATTCACTAAACCATGAGCATTTCTGTAGACTATGGAGGGACTGAGTTGGGAAGAGTAATATAAAAAGAAGAAAAATTAACAACTATTGATTATATCTTGTTCAATGTTAAAAACATTTCACAATATGTGCTAGACAGACATAGGCATTTTGTACATGCATTTTCTGCAGCAATTTTATAATAATCAATTTTATAATGTCAGTTGTCAGTTTCAGTAACAGAACAGGTAGCAAGCACACTTGCCTTTGGGGCAGAAGACTGTGGGTTCTATTCCCACACTAGATGGATGACTTGCTGACACTTCCTTGTAGCATAAGGTTGGGGTGCTATAGTCCTGAGTGTGTCATCCTTCAGAAGAGATGTTAAGCCAAGGTCCCATCTGCTGGACTTGGTGGTAGCTCAGGTGGATATAAAGATTCAATGGCCCCTGCCCAAATTTCCACTAGTTGTAGGAATACTAACTCATTGCTCCCTTGAAGATGCCACTAACCAGGTGTGATTAACCTGGTCAGTAAAGGATCTATAAATAATATTTTGTCTTATCATAAGAAAATATGACAGAACGTTCATTCTGTCCTGGGCTAGAAAGCAGTGCTTATTCTGAATAAAGCTAAATTTAATGAAGAAGCACTTGATAATTCTGATGAACTTTTTGAATTGTTTATGGATGAATGGATTTCAAATCAACAGGGAATGGGAATGCATCATAAACATGCAGCTACATATATACTTGTTTTGAACTCTATATATTAAAAAGTATGATAGTTTAGCAGTTTTTGGCCATTCTGTGCCTCGTCTGTTCTGGAATAAAATATATCCTGTTCTGGTCTAAATTCCAGATATGCTTGGCAAAACTAGACTTTTCCAGTTCAAACAATTTTCAAACAGTAGGCAGCATACTTCTTAAATGTCCAAATTTTCACAGAATGTCCAGATGTTTGCCACACATTTTGGTCTGTTCTTCTTAAAATTTGTGGTTTGCTGGCAAATCAGTGGGGATAAAAGTCACTAAATAATGACATACATTTGAGTTTCAGACTTCATATTCTTCAGAAAATACATGCAAACACAACTGTTGTTATTCTAGCACCTTTTTAAGTTTATAAGAGCAATATTTAAAATATGTCCCTATTTTGGGCCTTTGTTCCCCCATTATTTTAGACTTTGTCCAGATTTCTTGTGCTAAGAGGTTGAGAAGTATAGAACGCAGCTGCAGCAGATTAATTCTGAGCCAGAATACTCAGAACAACCAACAAAGAAATTTTATTTATTTGTTTATTTGACATTTGTTAACCGAGTTTGTCCGACTGGGCAAGGAGCCCTTTTTCAGGGGAAGCCCAAGGAGAAAACCTCCAGCATATACAAAAATACAATATAAAATACAATGAAGAACACAATATACTTTACAACAACAAAAGAGTCAGAGAATAAAAAATATTTACAGTCAAATAGCATATTAGAATTTAACACTGGTAATATTCAAGGTTCACAGTAAAAAAGTATACAAAGACCATTATGTATGAAGGAGTAACTCAAAGTAAAGAGAGAGAAGTGAGGGGGGGAAACAGAGGAAGTAGTTTAGGTTGGTGTGGAGAAAGGGCAATCACAGCTCAGAAACTACCACACAAGTCACTTTATTTAAAATGCAATAATAATATCTGAGGAAGCAATCTGTGTGAAAGCCTGTACTGCTCTCTTATTGTTTTTTTTTTTAAATAAAGTGACCCTTCTTGCTGTTCCTGAGATAAATGTGATTGTGTTATAGAGCCACTTATGTGTATTTCTAATGCTTCTATTCTACACCATTATTTCCATTTTAAAGATTCCTCCTCTTAATAAGAAATGGATGGGTGAAATCATCAAAGATTTAACTTTAATTGCTTTACTCACCCCTGTCAAGGATATTTGAGAGGCTGGTCTACCATCAACATAGGAGCTATTAGAAGAAATACATTTGTTATTTTTAGGTTCATAGGTGTTTACAAGGCTAAAGACCACAAGGACCTATTTAAGCCTAGTCATACAGCCCAAATCTCTGACAAGTTTTGGTACCCTTGATAAGTGTAATCAGGAGCTTGAGGGTTGGAAACATTTGCGAGCAGGGACCTGGTAGATGAACCATTTGCAGGCTGCCTGTGTCCATTAGAGACACAGGTGCCAAAACATGGAAGAATTTCCTATTCCCCATTCCATTGTCCAAGTTACACTTGAATTGAGTTAGGGAGGAACTCTACTTCACATGGACGGGAAATCTGTTCTAGAGAAGGGGTAGTGTTTGGGATACATACCTGTCTCTGAGCAGGTCTTATTTATATTGCAGGCAAGGTTTAAATCTCTAAAATGATTATGGTGATGTTTGTTTTGCGGATATGCAGGATGACTATCAGAGTGGAGTCCAACAATACCATGTATGTCAGGCATAGATCTGCCTTCAACAGCCTGTAGGATACAGAATAATGGATAGGGCTTTGAAGGTGGTCTGCAAAGGACATGCTACTTACACTGTGCATTCTTTTAGGGAAGAACATCTGTGGACATTCCATTTGTTAAATGTGCCTGGTTAAGTATATATTAAAGGGGACACTGTACTAAATACAGTGGAACAATGAACTCCTTGGACTTAGATGCCATACTTTTGTTTTTAAGTTGCACAACACAGAATGATTTCGTCATTACCATAGACATGTGATCATCAAAAGAGAGATTACTATCTACATCTATCCCCAAATCCCTGACTACTGGTTTTACTCTTAGGGGTGTGCTGTTAATATGATACTTACCAGGGGTGAATGATTTCCTGAAGGATACTAGTTTACATTTCTTGGCATTTAGTTTTAGTCCATGCCACTGCCACAAGTTATTTCTCTGTGGCCACTGCACAAGTTATTTCTCTGTGTCAGCTCTTCCTGGAGAACTTTAGTGTTAGTAGGGGAATTCTATGACTGCTCCTAATTTGGAATCATCTGCAGATTTGGTCAGCCAGAGGCCCTTGACATTGGCCTTGACTTCAAAGAACTAAATACCAAACAGGAGTGGTCCAATGACTGATTCCTTCAGGACTCTGCTTGTAATTGGCCTCTTTGTAGAGGTGGACTTCCCAATTCTAACTTTCTGGGTCCTGTTTGTGAGCCAGCTGGCTATCCACAGGGTGATGTAAGGGTTTATACCTAACCTTTTGAGTTTATCAACAATGCTCTAGTGGGGTTTCGTGTCAAATGCCTTAGCCAGGTCAAGGCAGGGAGTGGTAACCATTTTGCCCTTGTCCATTCCTTTGGTGACCCTCTCAAAGAAGTCCACCAGGTTGAGTAGGCTTGATTTGCCCTTGCCAAATCCAGATTGGGTTGGGTCCCATATCTGTTAGTTTCCAATGCCATTACTGATCATTTCCACAATAATTCTTTCTAAACCTTTGCATATGTTAGAGAAACATATTGGTCTATAGATTCCAGGGTCAGTATATAGCCCGTCATTGTGGAGAGGAATAAATGTTGTTGTTCTCCATTTATGAGGCATGAAGTCTATTTGGACACTATGGATGAATAGCAATTCCAGAGGGCCTGATAGGTCATGTTTCATGATGTTTAGAAGGCATCCTGAGATATTATCTGGGCCCATTGATGCAGTATTCTTGTTCTTACAGAGATCCTTTAGGACCTGTTCCTTAGTGACAGTAGCAGGAGTTATATTTGATGGCATTTCCTAACAGGAGGTTGAAGGGGAAGAGCGGGTATAAGTTAGAGTTGAATTTGTCTGCCAGTAGGTTTGCTATATCTTCTGGCTCAGTATAGGTGGCTATATTAACAATGAGCTTTGCACACAATTGTCTAATGCTTTTGAGGTTTCAGTCATATCTAAAGAATGCCTTATGGTTGTCCTTGGCCTGGACGGCTAAATTTACCTCAAATTTGGCTTTGACATACTTTATTTGTCCACTGAATTGTTTATTTAGTTTGATGAAAGTGCTTTTATTTTACTGGGTGCTAAACCACATAATGTTTGCCATGATTTTCTTCCTTCATTTATACAGCCTATTGATGTTATGATTACACTAGGGTGGCTTTTTTGACTTAGTTCTGTACTTCTTCCTGTTGGGTACAGCTGCCTCTATGCAGCTATTAACATGCTTGTATAGGGTTTCTGTGAACAGTTCTGCATAGGCAGCAGTATTAGCAGGGTTTACTGGGGCTTAACATTTTGACAGGTTATCACTTAGTAGTAGAAAGTTAGCCTTAGAGTACTTCCTGAACATTCCAGGATGAGCTAAGGCTCCAGACTGAATTTTTACTTCAAATAAGACCATTTGGTGGTCTAACCAGGGAATACATTACAGCAGGGAGTGTGCTGCACTCTAACATATTATTGAAGACCAAATTCAGTATGTTTGCATCCCTATTTGGTGCATTGCATTCTGGCCCAGGGAGTTTTTATTCACAAAATCAAAGAATCTCTGTGCCTGCATGTGTGGTGTTGTATATGATGATCAGTTAACAGTGGGGCAATTAAAGTTGCAATGACTATGTTATTTGGTGTATGTTTCCAGGCATGGATTTTGCCCTGGTTATAGCATCCATATCATCCTGATTTAATTTATTAAGTTAACTGATGAGGTTTTTTGATCACAACAAAGCAGCCTTGATATAATTTGTTGATTAATTCCAAAACCTTTGATTTAGTTGATCATAGCTGGATGATGAAAAGCATGTAAGTGATCTCTTGTTCTTATACAATTTAACAGTTACTTGAAGAGCAGCCTTCTTGGATGTATTTAAAATGACATAAGTTCAAAGTTCAAAGCATGTTGATTTATATGTAGAGTTCCATAAAGCTTTATTTTCAAATTTGTTTCTTTTTTATTTTAATATTTTATGTCGAATTTAACAGATATTTATTAGTTTTCTTCAATAATGATTTATACAGTAGATGTGGCTTTTGTGACATCTGGCTCTATTGCTGATGTTGCCAAACCATCTGATTTTGACAATGTTCAGGACTGGCTGTCTTCAGCTGGCATTATTTTATAATCTCAAAACACACCTTTACCTGATTTCTACTCCTCACATGTTGTAGATACATCTGTTAGGCTTAGCATTTTGAATCCTTAGCCCGTAGCCCTGACAGTTGACAACCATTTCAGTTTTAAATACCACATTCCCCATGTTATTAGAATTGATATCTGCAAAATTATCTTTGTTGTAGAGGATCTAGATGTCTTGTCAACTCAAGGGAAATATTTCTGTGTTTGTCTCTTTGTTTTCCTATTCCATTTATTTTATAATCTTCAGTGCTTCTTAAACTTCAGATCTTGGGAAATTGTTGGAATTACTGTTTTAAGAGATATGTTTGGTATTTAAAGTATATCATGTTTTTTCTAGATTGTGTTTTACATTTTTCTAAGTATTCAAAAGGTATGGCCTGGTAAGCTCTGAATGTGGATACAGTTTCAAAAATGGCTGATATAGAAATCACTGCTTTTAAGGTGTTGGAGACTATTGTTATACACACTCCATTCTGTTGCATTTTTGCTCATTTTTGGTGGATTTGAACTATTTATTAAGGCTGTCCTCTGAAGCTCAGATTTATGTGAGTTGTATTTGTGTTGCTGTCTTGGTGTCATATCCTATAACGTCTGTTTGAAATATAGGTTATGCTAACAAGAAAAGATATGACTGCATACATTGTAAGAATACACCTTACCTGCTGCGTGATGATGTCTTGGCCAGCTCTATGCATTTCTGAGCCTTTTCCTTCCCATTTAAGTCTTACAAAACATAGGTTCTAATACTGCTCTTGCTGTTTTAATATCAGCATTCCATAGCTTTTCTTTTTCTTTAACATATTTCTCGCTATTGTTCTCCTCATCTCCTCCTAGAAATGCTTTAACTTTGCCATCTGGAAATGTTTCCCCATTATAGATTATGTCTGAATACTCCTTTAATTCCATCCTGTTCACTACTCACATATTTGAATACTGAGAATCCTCCTTTATGAGTCTTCATATTGATTCAGTCTGTGTTCCACTCCAGCTTGCCATTGTTTTTCTCAGATATTTCCACAAGTGGGGTAAGCACTTTCTGTGTGACACATGCACTGAGGTTGCATGTGACAAAAGGAAAGATTAGTTAGTCTCTGAGCCCTCTGGTTCATTAATGCTAGTTGTATAGCACACTTTTTGATACTGAGTTATGTTACTGAATGTTCCATATTCAGTGACTGAACCACAGAACCTTCCATGTGTGTGCTTGTGTTTGTGTGTGCCAAGAACAGCTCCCACATTTTCTCTGCTGCTTGGGACAGGAGGAGTAAGGTGTGAAGCATCGCCTTAAATGGTAGCAGTTCACGACAATCACCTACATATTTGGATGGAAGAACTCCTAGTCTTCTTCACTACCAGGACAGTATTGGTGGCTTAATGTTTGTCATGCAAAATCTGCTGCATGGCATACAGAGATAAAGCCCTAACTGTGACTGACAGACTGAGATCACACAACAGTGGGGGAAAATGAACAACTTTGTGACAACACTTATATGTACATGTATATGAAGACAATCAAATATTACATCGCTCATAATGCATTCAGTTGTGTAACCTATTGTATGCTAGTTACTTCTTTCAGAGAATTTTGTGTTCTTTTTCAACTGCTGTTTTGGTGTTTGAAGAAATCTGCACTTGATATTTCCTTATGAAATCACATTCTTTGCATTCCTGTTTCATCTTAGCAATGCATGCTAACTCTAACCCTGTACCTAATTGTATACCTTAACTTAGAAAAGCAAATCCTTTCCTTAACAGTACCACTACACAAGACAGCTTGGACATTTACTACATGAGACACATGCACACTAAATCTTTCTCTTTAACCAGTTTTAACATACTAACAATCACACAGCCCTTACCTAACTTCTATAGTAAACCCTAGCCCTCACATATGCATGCACACTCCCAACTCCACTAAAACCTCTGTTGCCAGAATAAACTGTTGCACAAAATGTCAGGGTCAACCTGCCATTTGCCCAAACCACAGAGTACTTCACTTTGTCAACCAAACCAGCACATGACCAAGTGGAGTATAGCCATATATATAAAAACAAAGACCAGAATGTGGCAACTCAATTGTGGAAGCATGTCATATCACATGTGCTGTGCTGTGAGAGTAGTGATGCATTTAGAGACCAGCTGGCATAATGTTTAAGGTCTTCACATCCCATACAAAAGGTACAAGGTTCGATCCTGACCTCCGGCCCATGCCTGCTTGTAGTTTGCATGTTCTCCCTTTGTCTCTATGAGGTTCCTCCCACTTCTGAAAAACATGGTGAGTGTTTCCATCTAAAGCTCACCAATGAATGGAGCTGCAGGCAGCAGCACAGACTCTACATGGTTCCTAATAGGGGGAAGAGTTGTAGTGACCAACTGCTTTGGGCATCTACTGTGGCATGCAGTATCTTCAAGATAGGAGGACACAGTTCATAAACTGCATGCCTTGACAGTGCTAGCCAATGGATCTAGGTGATTTGGTCATGTTGACTAATGTTGTCAAATGGGCATGGGTATTTGCTGGTGTTAAGTGGGTTGAGGACCCAGACTACTTACCTGTGCCAGGGACCCATGCTAATGGTGGGAGGGGTGTATGCATCTCTACTAGCCACTGTGTGCCTGCCATAAAGCCCGGTAACCCTGGTAGAATAAGCTTCTGGCTGGCTAGTGCCCATTTGCCAAACCTGGGTTACCTAGGATAGCTCTGTTGAATGAAAGCTGGACATAAACCAATCAATCCACCAAACATGAACTAGACATGAACTAAGAATTGCTACACTTAATGTAGGTTCACTGACAGGATGGAGCTCGGCAGTAGATGACATGACTGTATGGAGGAAGCTGGACATTCTATATACACAAGAGACAAGATGGATGGGCAGTGTAGCACAGTCACTTGGCTTAGGATCCATATTCTACTACTCAGGAAGAGGACAGGCCAGAAATAATGTGGGAATTGTGGTGAGAGAGAAGCTTCAAAAGACAGAGAGGAATGTCATCTGAATACATGACAGACTTGTGCAATCAGAATCCAACCTAAGGACAATGTAGTATTCATAATCTCTGCCTATGGCCCACAGCAGGACAAGCTGAAATGGTGTTGTTAATTGGTGACTTGAATTCACATATTGGGACAGACAGAACAAAATATGAGGACTGCCTGGATCCATATTGTTGGAACAACAGGAATAAAGAATGAGAGACTATTCTAGACTTCTGTTTGGCAAATGGCTTGATGGTAACCAACACATGGTTCAGTAGGAGAGACAGTTACAAGATCACATACAAAGGTGGCCAACATCCAACTAAAGTAGACTTCCTCCTAGTAAGGAAAGGGCCCTGGGGTAGAATGAGCAATTGCAAAGTCATCCTCAGCGAAACAGTCAACCCACAGCATAAACCATTGATTGCCACAATCAGCTGCAGGCAGTGGTCATAGAAGGCTTTAAGATCAACAGAGACCAGGCTGAAGACCTGGAAGTTACCTGGAGAGAAAGTAAAGCAGTTCAAGGAATTACTCAGGGCTCTAGCACTGAGTAAATCCTTGAGTAATTACTCAGGACTCTTAGCACCCCAAGAAGAGGAAATAGGTGGAGTTGAAGAAGAAGGGCAGCATCTCAAAACAGCATGTGTGAGAACTACAGAACAGATATGTGGCCGAGCCAGGTATGGAAATAAGGTACATAAAGAAAGCTGGTGGTGAAATGCAGAAGTCCAGCAAGTCATCAAAAGAAAGGAGGAGGGCAGGAAAAAGTGGGAGATAGAGAAGATGAGCCAGGCTAGGAAGGATTACTGACTGGCTGGCTAAGAAAGAGGCTATGAAAGGAATTGTAATAGCAAAGAATAAGGCATTGGAGGCACTCTACCATCTTCTGGAAAGGGACTCAGTAGGTGGCACATCAGGTTGCAAGGCAAAGACAGAAAGATAAAGAAGACAGACACCCATTATAATGGATGCTGTCAACAAGCTGCTCAACAGACCACAGGACATCAAATGCAGATGGAAGGAGTATTTCTAGCAGCTTCTGAATGAAGAAAAACCCACAGAAGCTGCACTGTCCCAGACACAGTCTACAATGAGAGAAGAAGAGGAGCCCACACTAGACAAAGCAAGAATAGCAGTGAAAGCAGCAGGCTCAGATGAGGTCACAGCAGATCTGATAAAGGTGATGGGTGAGATAGGAGAGAAATAGCTCCTGAGGGTACTCATAGCAGTGTGGAGAGAAAGGCATATCCCAGATGACTGGAGAATAACCATACACGTTCCAGTGAACATAGGGAATATTCACAACTATGGGGAGTACAGAGTATCAAACTCCTGTCACATTGCATGAAAGTTTTGGAGAGGGTGATTGATAAATGGATATGTAGAGTAGTAGAAAGTGAGAAGGTAGATAAGCAGTTTGGATTCAGATCAGGACACAGCACAATTGACCCAATGTTTGCAGTGAAACAGACAGTTGAGAAGAAGGTAGAGATGATGAATGAGTCCAATTACATATTCCTAGACCTGGAGAAAATATATGACAAGTTTTGAGGTTGTTCTAAGTTAAAGAAACATTGATATAATTAGTACAAGCTATGTACAAAGATTGAATGACTCAAGTACGAACATGTTCTGTCTCACAGAGAGGTTTCAAGTGGGAGTGGGTGTGCATCATGGTTCAACTCTGAGCCCACTGATGTTTATATTGGTGATGGATTATATTAGTAAACCTGCCAGAGGGGACAGAATAACAAAGATGCTGTATGCAGACAATGTGGCATTACAGGCAGACTCTGAGTAAGAACTTCAGCAGAGGATAGGGGAATGGCATGCAAAACTGAAAGCACATAGGATGAAACTAAGTACAGATAAGACAGTGGTAATAGCAGCAAACTGGGGGAATCAGAAGAAGCTGCAAAACTGAAGCAGAAGGGAAGATAGTGAAACAGATTATGAGCTTCAAGTATATGGGTGGGGTGGTTAAAGAGAAGCAAAGTTTGAATGAATAGTTTAAAGCTAGACTCAGAAGGGCGGCCAGGTGTAGTCTATGACAGAAGAATGCCAAAGAGCAAAAAAGTAAGTGTACAAAACAGTGGTGCAACCAGTACTACTGTATAGTACAGAAACCTGAACAGTAAATGCAGAGCAAATGAAGAAACTAAAGGTGATGGAAATTAAGTCCCTGAGACAGGTGGTAGGAAACACACTGTGGGACAGATGAAGAAATGACGGCATATAAGAAGAAGCCAAAGTAGCTCCAATTGCAGAAAAGATCAAACAGAATAGATTAAGGTGGTTTGGAGAAGATTTGGGACAGACAGGAAGAAGGTAAGAGAAAATGAGGGCATCCAGGAAAGATTTGGTTGCATTGCATGAGAGAAGACTTATGACAGTCAGGCATAAGTGTTGAAAGAAGGCAGGAATGTGGTATTAAATCAAGAGAGATGGCATGGCAACAGGTAACACCTCGACCCCATGTAGAAAATAGAAAAAGGGGGGGTGATGATGAGTTTATCTGTATCTCTTGTAATTGTTGTTTGTATTGTTTGTAGTAACAGTCAGAAAAAAGGTATATTCTCTATGGGTTTCTGTTGTAATATAAACAAATAAAAATAAAAAGGGGGTAAAATGCATAGCTCTACCATGCATGGAAAATGAAAACATTGGCTATAGTGATTTTTATGCTTTTTACATTCAATACTTTGTAGTGTATATGTTTACAAGGCATTCTGCAATTAAGGGCTGGACTTTAGTGTTACAAATGAGTATATTGCACCAACAAACGTTTGCTTTATCTATCTATCTATCTATCTATCTATCTATCTATCTATCTATCTATCTATCTAGCTGTCTTGCGTGAAAACTGTAAAACATATTGCATTTGTGGAAAAAACTGTGTGCAAAATGGCATTACTTTTTTCCTAATAACAATATATAAAAATAAAAGTTAGATATAAATCAAACACCATTCATTTTGAGTTACTGCCTTGTAAAGATGTTTTCAGTTTGTAGTGCCTCATTTGATTATTTTAGTTATTCACACATATTTAAAATGGTAAAACTGATTTTAGTACTCTGTGCCCATTTGCAAAATAAATACTGGATATTTACATTTTAAACCACTTCCTTACAAATGTTATGCTTAATAACATTCATAGTCTGACTACCTCTGTACCATTTCTAGTTTTAAAGTTATTCATTGTTGCTTGTCAGTTGGAAACCTAACATTTACCTTCCTTATTATGGTGTCTAGAAAAAACAAATGTAAAGGCATACATCACCACTTATTTCACTAATATGTTTATGTTGAACAAGTTTTGCCAGACCCTAACATTATAGTGTTATGTGTATTTCTTAAAATTGAAAAATAAGTGCATAAAAAGAACTGTTCTTTATTAAAATCACATTGTGTAAACAAATGAATTTTTTTTTATTTGGATAACTATTTGCCTTTCAGTAAAACTATTATTTCTTTTGTCTTTTTTTTTTTTGTTTTTACTCACTGTTTTCAGTATTTGATTTTCAGAAAATAATGAGTTGAATAGACATGCTTTGATCTCATATAGGTAAACCAGTAATTGCATTTGCCTAGTAACAGCTAAAATGGCAAGGTATGTGTTGATAAGTTCCAATACTTTTTTATTTACAGTGTATGAGCCATGTTATAAGACAAAAATGAAAACTGCCTTACATTGGAAATAAATATCATATCAGTGTGGTTAATTCATGGCAGCTCCTTTTTGACTTTCTGAGTGTATGAATGCTTTTGGCACTGACATGTAAAAATAAAAGATGTTATGTGGTCCAATCTCGCCTACATTCTTACTCACGGGTTCGGAGCCGAACATCAGCTCCGACTCGGCCAACTTATTTTTCTAGCACAAAGTCTCTAATTGGCTGGGCTAACCTGGTATCCCATGTTGCACTGCTCCATAGCCCCAGATTTCGTTTGCTGCTCGTGTAGCTAGGACGTGGTCTTGCTTGGCTGTGGCTAAGTAACTTTAAAACGTCTTTTTTCTCACTGAATATTGTGTTTTTTCCTCACAATAGCTATTTTAATAGCTATTTGCTCTTGTTGTTTAGCGTGTGTTGTGGTGTGAGTGATTTTTGTTGGTATCCCTCTGTTCCAACGAGCTAGGCCTGTTTAATTTAGAGGACCTAGTCCTCCCTCCATTGTATAGTTTTTGTCTAAATTTTCCTGTATAAAGAGCAGTTTTTCCTCACTCCTGTGTGTGTGTGGATTAGTCGTTTCAAGAATCGTTTAAGTTAGAGATTCTTGTCAGTAGTTGTTAGTGGTAGTTTCCCGCCTTAACTGTTTTTGGACTAGGGTCCTGTTGCTTGTTTGTTTTGTGTGCAGTGGTCATTGATATGTCAAAGGATCAAAAGGAACATAAACCCTCTGGATTTAAGAAATGTTCTAAATGCAGCTACAAGATGTCCATAACAGATGGACATTCTGTTTGTGTATACTGCCTAGGGGCTATACATTTACAGGACTCCTGTAGCTTTTGTCACACCTTCAGTCCGAGGGTGCTACAGGAAAGAAAAAATAAACTTATACTGAAAGGTCTTCGAAAGCCTTCCTTTGAGGAGTCCTTGGACTCTTCCTCTGGTTCCCAAACTAAAGCCAAGACTTCTAAGGCTAAGAAGAGATCTCCGGCTCCATCTGTTTCATCGGAGTCACCGGAGAAGACTACCAAATTGGATTCTACCTCCTCAGCTCCTTTGTCCTTGGGGCCGCAGGATGTAGCTGTGGTTCTTGAATCAGCCTCGGCTCCAATTCTGTTTGAGCCCATTCAGAGCTGGTCTCCTAGTGTTAGACATGGATCTCCAGATAGGAGATCACAGTCACCTTCTCTCTCATCCAAATCCTCCAGACTCTCTGATTTGGATGTGGATAGGGTGGTCCAGAGGCTCCTGCAGTCACCTGTGTTGGCAAAATTATTTTCGGCTCTGACCCAGTCGGCTCCGGAGCCAGTCCTGATGAGTGCACCGATGGTTCCTCCTCCGAGCACCTCCTTGTCTTCAGAGCCAGATTGTTCTGCTCCGGGTGATGTTCTGCTGGCTCCAAAACCTCTTAAGGGTTTATCGATGCCGATGTCGGCTCCAACCATGTCAGCTCCGTCCTCTGGTTTTGGAACTCGGGTTTCCTCTGTTGGGCCCGAGGGGGATACTTCGGGACTTATGTCTGTTCCGAGCCTCCCTCTCAGCGCTTCGGCTTGGGGAACTCCGGCTCGGCTTCGGTCGTGGCCTCGGAGGTTGGTTGGTCCTCGGATTCGGGGGGACCCGCCTTCGAGGCCATGAGGAGCGCACTGGCCAGATCTTCATTGACATCACCCGGATCGGTCATTCCATCCCCTTCCACACCGGTGAGAGCCTCTGATGTCCCCCTATCAGTTGACGGCGGAGCCCCAAGGTCTGGGGATACCCCCATGAGTGGTCCCCAACTTCCTGTGGGCCCCCTCGGAGTCTGTGCCTGAGGAGCCCCCAAGAAAGAAGTTGTGCAAGAGGAAGCACATAGACTCCCAGGATGAGTCTCTCACTTCTGATACCAATGTCGAGGAGTCAGAGGGGTCCCCCAAGTCATCCTCCGATGACGTCTCTTTCTCTGACATCCTGGAGATTTTGAGGCAGAGAGGCAGCTGGAAGTGTACCCTCTCTTCAGTGACCTTCACCTCTTTGGTCTCTGAATTATCTTTGTCATTTTACTCGGCTCCAGAGAGATCTCCTTAAAGAGTTAGGAGATATTCTAACAGGTAACGTATCCGAGGTGTTAACGCAGGTGGTTACCGCCCAGTTGTCTACTCTTGGCTCGATTGTCAACTCGTCCATGAGGCTCATGTCTTATGCAGCCGAAGGGGCGAGTAGGGCAGGCAGCTCAGCTGTAACCCTCAGGAGGCAAGCCTGGATGCGCCTGTGTCATTTCACGGAGGCCTTCAAGTCTTCCTTCACTGATGCCCCCTTTGATGGGTCCTCACTCTTTGGGACCAAAGTGAAAGACACCCTCACTAGATGCGAGCAAGAGGGAAAGACCCTGTCTGCCATAGGGGTCCACTTTTCCCTTCCATCTAGGCCTTACCCCAAGGCTCAGAGGGGAGATAAAATGTGGTTCAAAAAGTCACAGAAGTCTTTCCCTGCCACTCAAGGTGAGTCCGCCTCCAGAGGCAGAGGAGGGGGAGGCTATTCTGGGAGACGCTGCCCTAGGGGCAGAGAAGGCCCTTGCAATTCGGGAGACCGTGATTCCTTTCGCAGGCCTTCCTATCATCGTACCTGATGTATTGCCCGACTGTGCTATTCCAGAGCCTGTCGGGGGCCGCTTTTCGTTGTACCTGGAAGCCTGGGCAAGTATCACTCAGGATCGATGGGTGCTTCGAATAGTTACCAGAGGTAATTCCATCCCCTTGTTATCAGACCCCGCTCCAGCCAAGAGAATCCCAGATGTTCCACCCAGTCAAAGAGATCACGCAACACTAGAAATTTCAAAGTTGCTGGAAAAAGGAGTCATCCAACCTGTCCCCTCAGACCAGATCGGATTAGGGACTTAATCAAGACTCTTTTTGGTGCCGAAAAAAAACAGGGGACCTGAGACCCATCTTGGATCTCAGCCGACTGAATCGCTACGTTCTAAAGTCCAAATTCCGAATGGTCACCCTTCAGTCTATTTTTCCGTTACTGGGAAAAGAAGTATGAATGTGCTCCATCGACCTCAAGGATGCTTACTACCATATCAAAATGGACAGGGCATCCAGGACTCACTTATGCTTCTGGCTGGGAGCCAGTCATTTCCAGTTTCGTGCCCTGCCCTTTGGTCTCACCACAGCCTCCAGGGTATTCACCAAGTGTTTGGCAGTGGTGACAGCTCACCTGAGACATCAAGGATTCCAAATGTTTCCATACCTAGACAACTGGATCCTCACCACCCCCACCAGGCATCTTCTCATTCAGGCCAGGGAAACGATCATTGCCCTTTGTCATCAACTGGGAATTACCTTGAACTGGGGAAAGTCTGCCTTGCTGCCCTCACAGCGTGTCACATTTATAGGCGCAGAGCTAGACACAGTTCATATGCGGGTGTTCCTGCCCGAAGAAAGGATAGGAGTGTTGCAGGGTCAGGTTCACTTGTTGTTACCCGTCAAGAAGGTTCAGGCCAGATGGGTTCTACAGCTCCTGTGATCCATGGCAGCCACCATTATGTTAGTGCCTCTAGCCAGATTACACATGAGGCTTCTGCAGTGGCTCTTCTCTGCCCAATGGTTCTTTCAGAAACTTCCCCTGTCCCATTTGATTCTACTCACTGATTGGTGCAAACAGGACCTCTGTTGGTGGCTACGCTCTGCCAACTTGAACAAAGGGAATCTATTTATTCCTATGCCACCTGTTGCCACGGTGACCATGCACGCCTCCCAGATGGGGTGGGGGGGGGGAATTATCCTGGCAGATCAGTCCAAGGCACGTGGCAAGATCATGAGGTACATCTGCACATCAATGTTCTAGAGATGAGAGTGGTGTTACTGGCGTTGCAAGCACTGCAGAGCTCTCTCCCCCTAGGAATGATTGCGATTCACTCGGACAACATGTCCATGGTGTGGTACCTGAATAAGAAAGGGAGAACCAGATCTTACCCCCTATGCAGAGAGGCCATGTGAGTGTGGCAGTGGACAGTGCCTTCCCGACAGTTCCTAGTGGTAATGCACATTCCAAGGAAGGCCAATGTGATAACAGACAGGCTAAGCAGATCTATTCTAATGCCTTACGAGTGGTCCCTGAACCGCCAAGTTGCGGAACAGATTTTCAACAGGTGGGGTCAGCCTTGCTGTGATCTTTTTTCCAGCCTCTACAATGCCAAGTGCAGCAACTACTTCACTCTGATCCCCCCACAGGGGGAGTCACCCAGGGATGCTCTAGTCCACGATTGGCCTCCCGGTCTGCGCTATGCTTTCCCTCCATTTCCTCTGCTACCAAGAGTGATTCAGAAAGCCATTTCCTCGGGAAGCAAGATGATTCTAATTGCCCCACACTGGCCTCGCCAAGTCTGGTTCTCCTTCCTTCATCAGTATGCAGTGGACAGTCCTTGGATTCTGGACACAGCACCAGACCTACTGACACACATGTCGGGACAGTCCCATCCCTTCCTGCAGACCCTCAGGTTGACAGCCTGGCTACTCCACTTCCATCTTTAGTCAGACTTCATCGTTTTTCACCTGAGGTAGTACACATTTTATCTTCTTCTCATAAATCTTCTACCAGGAAGATTTATTCCAGCAAGTGGAAAAGATTTTCAATTTGGGCTCAGGCCAAGGGACTGGATCCTTTCACAGCTCCCATCCCTGTTGTCTTGGATTTTTTTTACATACTTTTTCAGCGGGGTTCTGCTCCTGCAACCATTAAGGTCCAGCTGACTGCTATTTCTAATTTTCATACCTCTTACAAACCTTCCCTCATGGCTCATAAACTATGTAAGGCCTTTTTGAAGGGCACCTTGTTACTACGGCCTCCTGTGTCCGAACCCATCATGCCATGGGATTTAAATTTTGTCTTACAAACCCTGACTTCATCACCTTTTGAGCCAGCTGCCACCTGTGAATTAAAATTTCTGTCTTGGAAGACTGCATTCTTAATAGCCATCACATCAGCCAGACGGGTGTTGGAGATTCAAGCGTTGTCCATCAAATCTCCTTATTTAATCTTTCATAAGGACAGGGTTTCCTTGAGACCTAATCCATCCTTTCTTCCGAAAGTAACCTCTACCATTAATCTCAATCAATCTATTGAGCTGCCAGTTTTCTTCCCTCAATTTTCCAACAAGGCAGAGTTTAGATTTCATCAGTTGGACATACACAGGCAGCTTCGATTTTACTTACACAGGACAAAACAACTTCAAAAGTCTGACCAACTGTTTGTGTCCTTTTCAGAAAATAGAACAGGTTCCCCTATTTCTAAGATTACAATTTCCAGATGGATTTCGGATTGCATCTCCTATGTCTATTCGTCAGCAGGCAGAAATTTACCGTTCCCCATGAAGGCTCACTCCACAAGGGCTGTTTCCGCTTCAGTAGCTTATCATTCCAGGCTATCTTTGGATGAAATTTGTGCTGCGGCCACGTGGGCTTCTCCCCACACCTTTATTACTCATTACAAATTAGACATGGCTTCTAGGGGCCGGGCTTTCTTTGGTTCCACTGTTCTCAGGAGCATCTTCCATTGAGCCTCCCAGGATAGAGGTGCTGGGGACGCTGTCCCGTGAGTAAGAATGTAGGCGAGATTGGACCACATAACATCTAGAATTTATGTACTCACCATAATGTTTGATGTATGTAGTCCATCTCGCCTCACATTCTTACGTTCCCTCCCACCTGTCCCCCCTCCTGGAGGATTTGGAGGCAACATTGGTCTTCAGTACCCTTCGGTATTGGTTGTTTTTTCTTTGCTACCCTGGATAGTGTTCTACCTTACTGAATGGTGGTTGTGCATGAGGTGTGACTGTGGATTGCTGAAAACTAGATCTGGGGCTATGGAGCAGTGCAACATGGGATACCAGGTTAGCCCAGCCAATTAGAGACTTCGTGCTAGAAAAATAAGTTGGCCAAGTCGGAGCCGATGTTCAGCTCCGAACCCATGAGTAAGAATGTGAGGCGAGATGGACCACATACATCAAACGTTATGGTGAGTACATAACTTCTAGTTATGCATTGTGCTCATAACAAAAACCGAGGGGAAGCCATGAAGTCACAAAGATGAGTTTCTGGCTAAAAGTCCATTCAGTGCACCACAGCATGTTCACAGCAAACTGTTTTTTTTTTCAAATCAAAAATCATTTGATTATTGTTGCTGCTGTTAAAAATCATGTTGTCATGAATTCCAAAACCAGGGATAGTGAAACTTAATGGAACATGTTATGGTAAATAACACAATGTAAATATAAAGTCTAGTGTGGCACTGAATAAAGTGATCTATTATTTTGTCCACACAGCAGTTGATAATAACATTTGTACACATTTAAGTTGCATAAATATATGTGCTTGTGTGTACATACTTACGTGCCTGATTTTCTTTCTTAACTATCACATTATGTAAATTCCTAATGTCCCAAATGTGTCTGAAACAGAATACATAACATCCAAGAATCAAAAACAAATATAAAGTTCACTAAGTCAAAAGGGAGTCTACAAAAAGTACTAGTTAAATCTCTTATGATTTCCTGCTGAGTACAGAAGAGCAAACATGAACTATTAACATACATCAGTGTAAAAAAGAAAAACAAAAATCTTCTGAGGTATTCTTTGGATGGGGTCAGTTAGGAATCTTGTCCTGGCCAGTGTCTACTAATAAATCAGGAGCAAGTTCCATTAGTTTAGGGACTGGATGGGTATTACAGATGCTATCGAAAGGTAGACAGCCATACAGCAGGGAGTTTAAGGGCTTAATTTGTTATCCTACCAAAAGATCAAGGGTAAATAGGATCAAAGTAATGTTAATTTAATTTACAGTCTGGAAAGGTTGCGAAAATCTATATAATTGTATAGCAGAATTAAGCAGAAGCACTTCACAGTGCAACATGAGGAGAGTTGAGCACCGTAGTACTCTGTCAAAATTTAGTTAGGTCACTGAGGTCAAGCTCTGATATGAATTTCAGATGTTCTCAGCAGTGCTTTTATGTCTGTAAAACTGTTTAGGTAAACTCATTTTTGCTGTGTGTGTGTGTGTGTGTGTGTGTGTGTGTGTGTGTGTGTGTGTGTGTGTGTGTGTGTGTGGTAGGTCTTAACTGAGTCAGGGATAAATCCCAGCAGAATCAAGGCCAAATCCAGAAATTACTGGAATAACCGGGACACTTTTAAATTATTAGAACTATTAATTTGAGATGTTGACAGAATAAGAGAGTGTGAATTAATATACATTTTCTGAACTAAAGTCAATAATCCAAATTATGTATTAATACACTTTCTGAACTAAAATGTCAACAATCCAAATTATTTATTAAGTGTAATTCACCATCTTTTCTGCAAAAGTCATCAGTTGCAAGATGGAATAAGAGGGACAGATTTAAAATTTGAATCAAAACCAGGTACATCCCCGAATGTCAAGGACAACTGAAAGGTGTGTGTGTGTGTGTGTGTGTGTGTGTGTGTGTGTGTGTGTGTATCAAACAACCTCAAGATTATTCCATGGTGTAACAAAAGATGAGACAGTCTTAATCTTACACACACACACACACACACACATACACACACACACACACACACACACAAAAACACACACACACACACACATATAGTGTATTTAAAGGCAAACATTTGCTTCCATAAGTTGTAAGCTTTTTCTAGGTTGCTCCATGGATAGGTTACAATAGGTATGAAGATTTTAAGCTGTCATTATTAACATGTAGCTTTCAAACAATATTATTTATTTCTTTGAGTTTTTGGTTTTCTATGAATAACTGAAGCTGGGGCTAGTTTTTTATATGGTAAGGTCTGTCAGCATTGAGCAGCGATGGCATTTCTGGTATCCTTCTTAAGAAATATTATATTGTTCTCTCATTTTCAAATGTTAAGCTGTTTGGATATCATGTCAGTGGAAAACCAGCAACAGTCATATGATGTACCAGTGGTTATAAATTTATTAAGCCCTTTACTTTACATACTGTGTTGATTTTTTTGTTGTTGCTCAAATCTTCTAGCTTACAACAGTGTTCAGATTCAGAGCAGATACCACATAACACATAATATTTTCAGAAATTCCATGAATAACAACAAAGAAGAAATAAGTGTAAACTTAGTAATCATGTACAGTTGATCACTACTTAATACACTCACAGCTAGGCAGGCAGACAAAATAAAGTAATATTAAACAGGGTATTCAGTAATCATACTCCTTTATAAAATATTTTGTTCATTTCTTGCCAGGGGTTGGGATGGAATGCAGTGGTACTCATAACATATTCTTAACAAGGACTGCCACCACCATCTTACAGCATAGAAAACAGTTTAAGGAGTTGGTAAATCTGTCAAATACTGCCCAAAACCTTCTGAAAATGCCACTCAACACAAACATTTGCCATTTTCCAAGTTATTTGTGCACTGCTTAGAGGGGGGTGACATAAAATTACACACAGAGAGGATAGAACTGCAATGGATTTTTGATTTAAGGTACATATACCCCCTGGCTTGAATGTCATTGTTACCATTAAGCCTTATTTGAAGCACTTACATACTCAAATACACTGAACTTTTTGTATTTGTCTGTACCCTATATGTTTTAAAAAAATTGAAAAATCAAAATTTTTACAAGTACCTTCATTATTTATTACAATTTTTACTGTTATTGTCTTCTACTTTTCTATACATACAATTTTACACATATTTTACTTATTTTTATCTTACCATGTGACTACAATTGTAACATGTGACTACACCTCAATTATATTGGGCAGCCACGGTGGTGCAGTGGTTAGCATTGCTGCCTCACAGCAAGAGGTTCTCCGGCTTGATCCTCGGCTGGGGTCCCTTTTGTGCAGAGTCTGCATGTCCTCCCTGTGGTCATGTGGGTTTCCTCTGGGTGCTCCGATTTCCTCCCACATCCCAAAGACATTCTGTAGGTGGATTGGATACTCTAAATTGGCCCTAGACGTGAGTTCATGTGTGTGCCTTCTGTGAAAGGTTGGGTGCCGGGCTGGCAACTCGACACCCTAGAGCTCCACTGCCAATCATGAGTGGACAGGTGATCCACTGTGGCTGCCACTAACTGGGAAAAGCTGAAAGAAGACTACACCTTGATTATATAAGCTAAGCATAATGTGTCTGGTTGAAAATGTCTTCTGCACTTGCAACCTTTTAAATATGTTGTGGATTTTAAACTTGTGGAATAAGCAGCGACTTTTTAAGTACGTTGCGGATTTTAAAAAAAAAGCAACTCTTCAAGAAAGTAGTGTACTTTGAATGTTTTGATTTAACTATTGTTTATCCCTGCTCATGGTTCCAGTTACTTTTTTGTTTTTGTTTTACTGAGACGAAAGTGCTCAGTTTTTTTTTTTTTTTTTGTATTTTTTCCACAATAAACAGTGTTTTAATACAGCTGGTGACTGTGGTTTGGCTTATTTATTTTACCAGCGCATTTGCTGGATTTACAAACATATTTCACATTTACTTAGCTCATTGGTGGTGGCTGAAGCTGCTGGTGCTTGGCTTTTCTAATTTAGGAGTTTAGCAAGTTTGTGGAAAGTTCTACTGCTCAATGATACCCTAACAACCAAACTTTTCCTGTTGGTATATGCTTGATTTACAATGAGCACCCTAGCTGGGCTGAACAATCAGTGTGCTCATTTTTGAATATTAATGAACAGTCATTGTATAATACTTAAATAACCATGCAGTGGCAAATACCTAGTAATTTCATGAATAACTAATATGAGGCTGTCTGTCTGTCACATTTTAACACTACTCACCAGTGCTGTCACCAACCTTGAGGGGATACAAGCATGCCACTCCTGTTGTTGTTATGCTATAAAACTGGATTTCAAGGCCGCAAATATAAGATAGAAGGGATTCCTGCAAATAACTGATGCAGTCTCATCGCTGCTTTCTCTGGACCTGGGGTATCATTCTGAATATTCTCTAGTATTAGTCTTACCCTGGGCTCCTTTTGGTCAAACCAAACTTATGTTCCATATTGTTCAATTTAGATTACAGAGTCAGTCTGCACATTAAAGAGATCATTGTAAGATTACTTTTCAGCCTAATCTAAAATCCAGTCAGTTATAAACTGTGCTACAGAAAAAAATCATCACAAATGTTATGTACTGAAATATACTGACACCTCAGTATTCAGCATTACTAAGGTTTTGGGGGTACATTCACACTGTTGCCACCTTTGGTTATCCTTCTAAAGAAAGAACTATGGTATCAATTAATTTTGTTGAGATTAGGAATGTTGAAAAGTGCTCACACTTGAACCCCTGAACTGATAAGAAGGTTTCTTGGCCTGAAGTATTCCTTTACTACTGAGACATGCAATGTACAACACTCACCAGATGACAAACAGCACTTCTCAAGTTCACAATGCTTTCGGGAATGGTTATGATGCCCAAACTGTATCTATTACATCATCATAAGATCTTCTCAGTTATGGAAAAACAAGTCTTTGTAAGTGCATTTTTACTGATATCAGGAGGGTCTTTGAATCTGTAGAACATTGTATACTTTTAGCAAAAATTCAGGCAATAGGTTTTGAAGATGAACAATTATTTGGGCTTACAGGTATTTATGCTAACATTTTGTAGGATTACTTTAAGCAGTATAAAGTCAGAAGTTGCTTACTTTATGTCCAGAGAACACCAGAGCTCTGCTCTTGGTCCAGTTCTATTCACAACCTTCATTAGTGATTTCACATAAGAGACATTTTCTTAATGTTACCATTTATTAAAACAACCTGCACTTCCTGAAAACATATAAGTCGAGTTTGCTAATAAAAAAGCTTTACAACTCATTTCAATAGACCATAAATGAAGGTTCAATACAAAAAGTGTGCACTGAATGACAGTTAAATGGCCTGCATGGGGTAAATCTTATTGACCCATTCAACATCCTTATCTGTCAGATACAGTTACTGGGGTCCTGATAGGTGCATCAAACATCAGCCAATCCATTCATTTAAAAGTCATTTTCCATCCTGTAAAAAATAACTAATTTATTTAGTCCTGTGGGTTTGAGGAATAAAAGTTAAAGCCTGTATCTATCACAGTACCCTTCCATTGTAAATATGGGTCTTGGGTGGCATAGTAAAAAAGCTCTTCTCCCTTTACAACAACCACATTAAATAGAGATTATAATATTACTTTGTTAAGAAGAAGAGTATTTTATCTCTTCAGAGTTACATATTGGTAAATAGGAAATTCAGAGTTAAAGTTTTCTGGTGGTAGGACTCAGAGTGTTAAGACTGAGCTGTTAGTAACCTTAATCTTACAGTTTTGAGGTTAATTCAGTCTGTTGGCACTTTTATACTAGTGAAACTGTAAACAAATTATTCAACCAGACAATACTTCAAGGCTGATTCTAAAATAAGGTGTAAATGAATAGTGGGCTTATTTACTTAGTAAATAAATAAAATAAAAAGAAGAAATAACATTTCCTGATATATTACTATATAAATCCTAATGTCATGTATTTGCTGCTATAAGTACTCATGTCACTGTACCTTATTTATTCAGATTTCACAGCTGATTCATAACAGCATCCATTCAACTGTCCACATAAAAGTATGTTTTGGTTTATATATGGCATTGTGTTTCACACAGATGCCATTGTGCATGTAAAACCATGACAATGACACAGTACCCTAACAGCACAGTACTTGGAGGAAGCTGACACACTTAATCAGGTCTTGTCTGTGTGTTGGGTGGATGGGGGGGGGGTACAAATAGTTGTAAGCTTGTGGCTTACACTACTTAACCTGAATGTACACAGTATGATTAACAGAAATGAGAGCTTTCACTGTCAGAAGATAGAGTATGATGCTAAATTGATTGCAATGCTATGGAAAAGTGAAAGCAGACAGAAAGCATATGGCCTTCTGGACATAGCTCTGTACACTAGAATTCAGAAGTAGTACATGACACATGGTCCATTTATCAGCTAGATGGGGTTCAGCACTGTGTACCATTAGATCAGCCAGGTAGTAATCTGACTAAAATCACACATTGGGCATTAGCTCCCTTTGTCCCAGTTTGTACATGGGGTCAGGGTTTCACATCAACAGTGACTATTACCTGGAGCCAATCTTCACATCTCTGGGAGAATATGAAGAGCAAATGAAAATGCAATCATGAAAATCATTAAATCCATATAGTCTGAAACCCAGTAATTAGATTATTTTTCAAATGGTCACTTTCCCCATTTTTGGTGCTCTGTGTATGTCAATGATGCAAAGTAATAATAGGTTAGCCAGTAGCACATTTATCTTCTTAGTTCTACAAGTAGATATTAATAGAGGTATAATCAATAAACATGTTCGCAAAAAGGACTTCTGTCATATATTAACTGTGTTGAGACACTGACTTAATTGTACCAGGATAGCTGAAAAAAGTTTAAGACAACAGCGAAAAGTCAGTCTGGGGCAAAGCTGTATCAGTGGTAAAATAATGTGAAAAGAATTGCACAATTTTTATATTTATTAAAAGGAGGAAAATCATTTAAAATATTCAAAATATGATGATTTCTAGAATAACATTTATTTATACATTCAAAGCCTAACTGCTGTTTTGAGTCAAATGATGACTATCAATCTACTATCAGAAGTCTCTACTGAAACCTATAAAGCACAAACATCCAGTCAGCAACAGATAAAGAAGAAAACTGAATCAATCACGGACATACATCGGAGACTTGATTAATAATAAATTTATAAACTGAGTAATTAAAGTAGTCTTGCCCAGACCCTCTGAACAATGACTTAGGCACTTCCTCATTCAATCAACCTAACCAATCAGTGTCTTGAGCTTTTAACTGACTAGACCAATTATCAAGAATTAATCATGAGATACTGATTCACAACAAATCTGTAATAAGTCAGCATTGTTCATGGGACATATGGTCAAGAAGACACTGGCTGTTTCTCTGCAAACACTTGTGAGACTCATGACCAAATAGAGTCTTCTGGTAATAGGATCACTTCCACAGAGGGTTAGCATATAATGCATATGTTTGTGACTAATAAAGATATGAAATCACTTATATAATACAATTAACATCTGACCATGAGGGTATCAGAACCATTCTTATCACTCACAGGGTATATACAAAGAGTAAAAATCCGGTACTCCTTTGATGTCCAGTTCATCAGATTCTAACTACCCGAATGTAACTTTTTTAAATTTATGTTTCTACAAGGATGTTATATACTGCTTTGTATGATCATGGAGTTAGATTTTGTAAGTTTGAAGGGGTAAAGGGATTGACCTCCACACAAAAATATGTTTTTGGCTGTGTGGGCAGTATGTATATCAGTTGTGTTCTTATGAGTTATAGTCCAGGGGTTACAAAATTTGGTGTTGATATGACCACAGAGGTGAAAATTATTGAAATGTGTTTGGCTATATATGAATTGATACATACAAATTTGGCAAGCATATCATACTGTAAACTTTAAAGTTACAAAGCCAACTTTTATGGTATGAAAGCTTCTGCTACACATTTGCAACAACTTTCCAATGTGCATTTAGTGGTGTAACATCAAGACTGTATTCCCAAAAATTTGGAAAATTTGTCGCCCACTATTTTTCATTGTGTCAAGGGCTAGACAGTTAGCACATTCGCCTTTAGCACTGAAAGATGAGAGCACTGTCAGTTCTTTTCCCACACCAGCTAATTGGATTGCTTTTTCTTAACATTACATTGCAGCACAACTGGGTGCTGTCCTTTGGGCGGGATGTTAAAACAAGATTTTATCTGCCTGATCTAGAGATAACTTGGGCAGCTGTAAAAGATCTCATGGCCCTTGTTGTATTAAAAAAAAAAAAAGTAGGGGAAGCCCCAGTCCCTTGGCCAAATTTCCCCTTGTCAGTATAAGCACCACCTTATGCCTGAAAGAAGACACTGGCCTAGTGAGATGAATCCAGTCAACAAAGAGTAAATAAATTATATAATAGTAATACTGCATCCCCATAAATTTGCAACATTTGTATAGGGGGATCATTGTGTATATGGCTAGATAGATGGATTTATTACCTACTTTCATCTCACCTTACATATCCATTTATTTTATTTATTGATTTATATTTGTTTAGTATAACTCTACTCAGTTAACATTTCTCTGAAGCATTCATAATACTGATATGTTCAAAGGTGAAATTAAAAGCTCTGTTCACTGATTATGTGATGCTCAGTTGACAGAATATGTCATAATGAAAGTGATGTCCAAATGAGTTAGAATAGGATTGTGATGTTAGACTGTGTCACAATTAAATAGTGAAACACTGAATAATATGAAGTCTGACATTAATTTATATGAATGTGTGCTGACACTGAAAAAGTAGTGATTTCATAGTGCTCATGTGTTTTGGCGGTGCTGTGTGTGGACTTCTTTCATTTGGCTGTGTGCAAACTTGGCAAGGTTGCAAATTATCAAGTATATTTTGTCAAGTTTCCAACTTATTGATTGGTATTGTCTACATAGAAAAATCACTCCTGGTATACTTTCTTAGTGTCCTTACAGTGATTCAAACATTCTGGGCATTTGAATTTTCTCCATTGTTATAGGAGCATGGAGTTAGAACATAATAGGGGATGCAGGGATGCTTGCCCACCAGTGAAAGAATGTAATCAGATTTTTACATTTTATTAATCTGTTTGAGGCTTTGACAAGTTTGTTTCATCTAGTTGCAGCCTTGATCCAATATTACCTGATAATTCATAGCAGAAAGCTGCATATGTTCTTGCAACTATTTTTCATTGCAACAATTACAAGTCATAACACAGATAATAGACAACACTGTTTAATGCATGCAAGTAATCAAACTCAGAGCCTAACTATAGGCCATTTAAGAGTTTATAACTATTTAGATCTGGCTCAAAACCATATCATTCATTCAAAAGATTTTTAATTAAAACCAGACATTCTACTTTCCTAATAATCAGTGGCAGACCATTCTACAGGTATCTCCTTTGTAACTAAAACAAATGTTTGCAGAGATGTTTTGTGTTAGGTCAAAATCTCTAAGATGGGATGACAAATGTGTGTTCACTGAACTCAACACTCAGAGTTGAAGCCCAGATGTCATTGTTATGGAACTTATTGATCAGAATGAGTCATGAGCATTCAGAAGGCTTGTAGCTGAAACGTGTACATCCTTAAGGGGTAATTTGCATATACCTTAAGGGGATCTACGTATTCTGTGACAACAGTAGTCAGAAAATCCTTTAACATAGTGCAGCTAATTACCATTACAAGGAGGTTTAAGGTACCACACAGTGAAAGCTCTATACTGGTTGGGTTTTTCTTCCAGTTTTTACTGAATGGTTTGCCTGTGTAACCTTTTTACCCCTTGGTTTGGATGATAAGTAGAATGACTTTCTCACTACTATTGTCACATTATGACTAGAAGAGAGGGAATTAACAATCAATGATCCAAGGTCCCAAGCAATGTTTTCATTCTTAAGTGGGGTGTTTTCACTACCGTGTGTCTGTCTACCAAAAGTGACAATATTGCTTTTTTTTTGTTTAAATCTGAGCCCATTTTCAGCACGTCAGTTATTTACACATGCAAGTTTTTGCTGAAGTGTTAGAATGAGGGGGAGACTTGACAATAACTCCCAGTTTGCAGTCATTTGCAAACTTAGTTAGCCATAGATCTTGGCTTCCATTCTGGAGATCAAAAAAGTAAATGCCATAACCGAATACTTGCACATAATGAAGTTGATTTATAAGACAGAATAAGAGGTAGCATAAAGACGAGGGACAGTGTATAAACTCCATACAGATGAACCCCATATTTGACTTTCTTCTACCCAGATAATCAGATTAACTAGTGGTGCCTCCCAGGGCTCATTGTTGGGACTCTTCCATTTTGGCATTTATGTTTTGTTTAACTTTAATTCTTTTTGGTGAAAATCCAGTATAAAAAGAGCAATATCAGTAACTTTGTATTCATAAATTCATCAAAACATGTACTTCTTAGTTTATGAATTTGAAACAGTAATTAACAAATAGCACTGAAACATGATCATAAAACAAAAGCATTATAGCATTAAAACAATGAACCCTATTAGTGCAGTTTGCATATGTATATGGCATAGAACAAAAGCATTACAGCATTAAAACAATAAACCCTATTAGTGCAGTTTGCATATGTATATGGCAAAGAACAAAAGCATTATAGCATTAAAACAATGAACCCTATTAGTGCAGTTTGCATATGTATATGGGCACTTCAGTTAATTAACAACTTTCTTAACTACTAAGTATTTTTGAAAAATAGATGAAAACAAGTATATATAAAAAATAATTTCTTAAACAACCAGAAATGTAAACATGAAGATAAACACATCCTGGGAGAAAGTAATATATTTTTTTTATAATTACCTCATTTAAAATGTTTAAATTGTCCTTGTGTTTGAATGATATGTGTGTATCACAGGCTGGTTAGGGTTGGCTAACCGGGGATGCCATTAACTCTTAGGAAGTGAGCCAGTATTATGAATTAATCTGATCAATAAGTTCCATAACAATGACATCTGGGCTTCAACTCTGAGTGTTGAGTTCAGTGAACACATAAAATTGATAAAAATGGAGTGAAGATTCAAACAACTGAAAAAAATAAACCATCAAACACACTCAAAAAATCAAAAAGAAAACAATTTATTTTGGGATGACTAAACTGTAATTTGTCTGGAAAGTTGCAGTGTTGCAGAAAGTTTTTTTTAGGTAAGATACAGAGTTAGGAGCAGTGACAGGATTGGGGTTAGGGTTATCATGCATTATTAAGTGGGCAGGGGGGGCTACCCTAATCCTACATCAGTTTATGTGTGGATAGTTAAAGTCACCTACTTCTTCTTCTTCTTTCGTTTTTTTCCCGGTCAGGGAAAGGGATCACCTGTCCGCTCATGATTGGCAGTGGAGTTTTACGGTATTGAGTTGCCAACCCAGCGCCCAACCTTCCACAGAAGGCACACACATGCACACACTCACACCTAGGGCTAATTTAGAGTATCCAATCCACCTACAGCATGTCTTTGGATGTGAGAAGAAATCGGAGCACCCGGAGGAAACCCACACGACCACAGGGAGGACATGCAGACTCCGCACAGAAGGCACCCCAGCCGAGAATCAAACTGGAAAACCTCTTGTTGTGAGGCAGCAATGCTAACCGCTGCAGCAACGTGGCCACCCTAGTTGAAGTCACCTACAAGAAAGGTATTTGGTTCAAGTGCTAACTTTCTTAACCAGATAAGGTATTTTGCAAAGATGGGGATCAATAATTGGCTATAAAGAGATAATTAATTTCAATGAGTGTAACCAAGATTTCAACCAGTTCCAGATTTGAATCATCTGAAATGTTATGAAAGACAATGGAGTTACAAATAAATACAAATACTCCTCCCACAGCTGCTGGTGGCTCTAAATGCGTGACAGGCATTCTATCCTGGAATACAGGGAGTGCAGTTTCTACCATGGAATGAAATTTCTGTAACTGCACAAATGCTGATGCTTTGATCCTAACAAAGACCTCATGTTCAGAGATTTTTTTAGACTTCTGGCACTCACCAGTGCTACTTTGCTATTATGTAGATTATAGTCCATCGAGTGAACTTTTCCTAAAAAAGGCATTGTGAGAGTAGCAAAATTTGTAGCCAGCATGTGAAAAGCAATGAGTGAAAGATGCAGGCCGTACTTGGTAAAGCAGGCAAGTCTGCACAGGATAAAATAATCAATAGACTCACCTACTTAGTAAAGCAGGTGGGTCTATTAATCATTTTAAGCAGGTGGGTCTATTAATCATTTTATCCCATGCAGACACACTCTTTATCCCCTTACACAACAAGTTACTTGTCAAGTACTGAAGATAATTACTGTATCCTTGAATTTAGGCATCATTCTTTGTGATGGTAGAATGCTGATCAATGTCATAGGTTCATAGGTAGGTACTAGGCTATCTGCCCGAGGGCATTTATAAGCCTAGCCAGTGTGTGTCAGCTTTCGCCACCCCACTGATTAATTAACTGAGCCTCTGTCAAGAAGAGCCAATGAAGTGATCCCAGGGGTGTATTTTATTTTACCCATCCACTTTTCAAGGTTTCTCTTGAAGAGTGTTAGTGAGGGGCTCTGCCTAATGTAGTTAGGAATTTTGTTCCAAAGCATGGGGAGTCTCTGTGACAGGAAGCTATCCCTCAAGCCTGTTCTATTTATTGTTGTGGTGAGGTTTAGCTCACTAGACCGAGTGGCTCGCAGTGACTTGGATTTCTTTAGGTGGAGCATGTCCATCAATTCTGAGTTGGACATGGCTTTGTAAGTCAGGCAGAGATCACCTCTGAGTAAGCGATATGCCACTGAGTACAGCTGGAGTTTTTCCAGTTGGGCTGCATAGGACATATATTTGAGGCCAGTAATCCTCTTGGTGAGGTACTTTTGTGGTCTTTCCAGCTGTTGGAAGCGTCTTGTGAGGTACATCCCAAACGGGGCATTGTACTCTTATGATGGGTCTGATGAGTGACGAGTAGAGGGGCACTATAACCTCTTTATTTCTAGATGCAAACAATTTAGTAATTAGATGGGCTACATAGAAGGATTTCCTAACTACTTTGGCAATATGATTGTCAAAGGAGATATTACTATCTACCTGGGTCTCCAGATCTCTTATTACCTCTTCTGTATTAAGGGGGCTGCAACCAATGTGATAATTCATGGGTGTTTTGTTTTTCCCTAACGGGATGACTATGCATTTTTTGGCATTTAGCTTGAGACCATGACTTTGACACCAGGTGTCCGTCTCAGTAAGGCCCTTTTGGAGAATGTCTGTGTCAGCCGGAGAGTCAATTATGGCTCCCAGTTTGCAGTCATCGGCGAACTAGGTTAGTCATAGTCCTCCCTGTGTCTGCCTGTACTTCTGAGAAGTATATGCCAAACAGTAGGGGTCCCAGGACCGAGCCTTGTGGGACACCACTTGTGACTGGTTTAGAGTCGGACCTGGAGCCCACTATTCTTACCGTGTGAGTTCTGCCTGTAAGCCAGATGGCAACACATCTTGAGACGTAGGGGTTTATGTTCAGGCTGGTGAGTTTTTCTATAATTCCCAAGTGGGGAATGGTGTCAAAAGCCTTGGTGAGGTCAAGGTAGACTGTGTGAACTACCTTCCCCTCATCTATGGCCTTGGTGACTGTCTCAAAGACTTCAACCAGGTTTAGTAGGCATGATCTACCCTTAACAAAGCCGAACTGGGTCGGGTCAAGTGTTTGGAGGTTCCCAATGTCTTTGTTAATGAGTTCCATGATGATGCGCTCCATAACCTTGCAGACCAGGCTAGTCAGGCTTATGGGGCGATAGTTACCAGAGTCAGTTGTGGCCCCTCCTTTGTGGAGCGGAATAACCGTTGCTGTGCACCATTCTATGGGCATGTAGCCTGTGGAGAGGCTAAGGTTGAACAGTGTGTTTAGGTGTGGGGTTAGTTCACTCTGTAGTTCGTGCAAGTCACAGCCTGGGACACCATCTGGCCCCATTGACGCTGTGCTTTTGGCTCTTGAAAGGGCTGTTTTCACCTGTGTGTCTGTGATTTCCAGGACACTACACTTTTCCGGTATTGTTATGGGCCCTTTTGGGGGTGAGCAGGACCTTTTCCCTCTACAAAGACATGAGCAACAAGATAATCAATTTCTCTTTGTATCTCACCTACAGTGCAACATCTAAGATCACTTATCCCACTGCGACAAGTACAAGGTCATAATGGCATTTAGGATATTACAGGGACCTAAGGGCTCCAGAGACATCCCTAGTCCATCCACTAGGGAGGTAGCTAACTGTCATGCTATCCTTAACTGACCTGATAAGTATTGTACATGTGTGTCTGACAATGAGTCATCAATGACAAAGACATTCCTGTCATGTGCTCTAGGCACATGAGACCTTACGAGTATAGGCTTGCAGCAGAGGTGATTTCAGTAACAGCAGGTGTGGGTGCAGTTGTGGATGTGGTGTTAGTATTTGTGGCATGTGACTGTGGTAAGCTAGTAGGATGTCTAGGAAGCCTGGGAGGCTTAAGTAAGGATTTCTTTTCTATTTCAACATATGCAGAAGTAATATTTTGGTGATGTGTTAATGCAGTGTTGTTCTGCTGCCAGACCTCTCAACCATACCAAATTCCTCAGTATTTAATGGTTTTGAGGGCAAAATATTGGGGTGCCACAAGTTCCCGAGTGGCCCCCTTAATTTCTGAATATTCCAGTCTTTTTTTATGTATTGCCACTTTAAATTCTTGACTGATATCACCACGCATCACCAGCCTACAGGGTGCATGATGACATCAGCTAATGTCTGTTGGACTTGAAGGGAAATAGGATAGGAAATATAACAGCAATGGCGTGCGGATGACATAATTTAAATTTTGCAGAGTCTCCCCATGTGTGGACATATCCCAACTTCCAGGTAAAAAAACAACTGTTATCTAAGGGCCCTAAGAACAATTGTCACTTGTGCATTATTTTATCTTTATGATATTTTATCTGCTGGTGTAAGTCCGTAGTAGTTCGTTTGATCATTATTTAATATTTACTGGTGTGCAGAAGTTCATAGTTCATTTGTAGAACTGTTATGGTTGGTCTGCTAGTGTGCAAAAGTCCGTAGTTCATTCGTAAGTCTCTGGCCAAGAACTGTTATGGTTGTTGTGCATTTATGGCATTATCTGCTGTATTTAGATATATCTTCTGGCCGTTGATGCATTTAGTTTTTTTCATCTGTGCTGACCGATTTAGTTTTAGTTCATCAGTGCTGGCCAAATTACATTATGTTATCTGTGCTGCTGGCTATGTAAATCCATAGTTTGTTTAACTTACATCAGTAATCAGTATTTTATCTGCTGGTGTGCAAAATTCCGTAAGTCTTGTGGATTTATGGCATTATCTGATGGCTGATTTACATTTATGTTACCTGTGCTGCTAGCTGTGTAAGTTGTGAATTTGTTGGCGTTATCTGTGCTGACTGATTTACCTGCATTTAGTTTTATTTCATCTCATCTGTGCTGACCAATTTAGTTTTAGTGAATCAGTGCTGGCCAATTTACATTTACGTTATCTGTGCTGCTGGGTGTATAAGTCCGTTTATCGTACATCAATATTTTATCTGAAAATCTCTATAAGCTGTGTGTTTACCTACATTTAGTTTTATTTTATCTCATTATTTGTGCTGCCTTTACATTATAGCCTGTGCTGCTGGCTGTGTAAGTCAGTTTTACATACATCAGTATTTTATCTGCAAATGCTGGCCAGTATACATTATCTGTGCAAGTCCGTTTAATGTGTGCATTAGCATTTTATCTGTGCTGGCCGAAAATCCATTTAACATACATCGGTATTTTATCTGCAAATGCTGGCCAATTTACATTATCTGTGCAAGTCAATTTAACGTGTACATCAGTATTTTATCCATGCCGGCCGATTTAGTTTTAGTTAATCAGTGCTGGCTGATTTACATTTACGTATCTGTGCTGCTGGCTGTGTAAGTCCATTTAATGTACATCAGTATTTTATCTGCAAAACTCTAAGTTGTGTGTGTGTACCTATATTTAGTTTTATTTTATCTCATTATCTGTGCTGCCTTCACATTATCTGTGCTGCTGGCTGTGTACGTCTGTTTAACATATTGCAAATGCTGGCCGATTTACATTATCTGTGCAAAGTTTAGTGCTGTTTATGCCAAGTCTGTTTGTGGTGGTAGTAGTAGCACAACAGGTTGAATACTTGCTTTTGATGCAAAAGGCTGTGGGCTCTACCCCCACAGTATGTAGATAAATTGCTGATACTGTGCTGCACTTTTACAGGTGGTAGACACTGCTGTCTTGTGAATGTCCTCTTTGGCAGAGATACCTAGTAACTATGAACCTGTTATCAGTTTGCCATCCATTCCCTATTGCAATATTACTAGCTTAATTTTTTTATGTAACAGGCAATTTATTCCTCAAGGGTAATATGCACTTTATTTGTAGATGAAACAATGAAATTTAAAGTTGTTTGCTAGCAGAAACCTTTTCATTAGTTACAGATCTATTTAATGTGAAATTATTTAGATGACTTTTACTTCTGCAGAGATTGTGCATATTTACCAATACTGGTGGATTGTAGAAGTTTGAGTAGACTTTTATGATGGAAATGTTCTGAATTATTGGTTCATGCATTCTGTTTTATTGCTTACTTTAAAAATGTTCAAAGCAGATTTAAAACACACCCTAACAAGTGTGCTGTATTATACAAGGAATTTAATACAATCAGGAAGGTGTATCACAGAACATGTGTATGTTTCATGTGGAAGGGGCCTATGATTTGAAAACAGCCCAAAGGTAATCTTTATCCGCCACTGGCCAGATGCATTTTTTTAATGTGGGTTTCAATGCTGTTTCAATGAATGTGAGTTTACTTTCTAGGGCAGATAAGTTTTAATGCTAAGTCTATTTTCATTGTGAGAATGTATTGCTTTGTTTAGCAGATGTCTTTTAGTGTTTGCACTATAAAATGTAAAATGTAAAATAAAAGTTTTAAATGAAATCCAGATAATCACTGTAGAAGTAAAGCAGTATGCACATTATAGTGTTTATGGTAAATGGTGTGAAATAGCCTAGTAGTGGAACACTGGAATGGTTGCAGAGGGGGGAGGGCTGTGTATGGGGGAACCCCACTTGACCACAGTTTTGTGAGTGGGAAGGGTGGCAAACTGAAAGACAGTCATGGGTGGCACAAGCTCTAGCTACGCCACTGATCAGTAGGCCATGGAAAATTACTTTTGGAGGCCCTAGCAAACTATAATCTTTTGTTAAGATTAGAATATTGCCTACCATTAAATGCCCTACTTTTACCACCAAACCCACATACTGCAAGTCACCAGAAGAAACAAAATCCTAAGGTTTATCATCATCTCCCTTCCCAGTGAACATCATTGCTACACATTTCCAAAAAAAACGATTACTATTTACTACAGGGTCTGGGCCTGAGGCCATGTTTTGGTTGTCTGTTCTTCAGTTTGCTTTTGGAAGTTGATATCCCACAATTCCATTGGAGTGGGTGGGGTTACATACTTATGTATGCAGATTTTATGTTAATCCGTGTACAGATTTGTACCTATTTTCCATGGGCCTTTGTCCAGATTTTTGATGTTTCCAGGTTGAGAGGTATGTCTGCTGCTGCTGTTTACTGACAGTGTGCTGCAGAAGCTTAGCTGGTTTTATAGCACCTGGGATTGTTCTCTAGATTGGGACCCTGCCTCCCTTGCTCTTCATTTGAAAACAAAATGGTCCATTCCAAGAGACTGGGTCTACAGAGAAGCAGTGCAGAATAGAAGCAAAGTACACACCTCCTGCCTGCTTCCATCTCTTCAGTTGTAGAGCAAAAAAAGTACTGTTTCTGTATACTGGTTCTCCAACCCAGACAGAGCACTCATGCCCCCTCCTTCTTCCAGCTCTTCATTGGAAGAACTATTGAAAAAAAAAGGGAAAAAGTCAGCTTTCCAAGACAGATACATACTCCTCCCTGCCCAAACTCTTCAGCAAAAGAGCGAGGCAAAGAATAAAATACATTTTTATTTTTTTAAACTGCAGCAAGCTGATTTCTACATTTGTAGCAACCACCTTGCTACAGCTTAAAGTGTTAATGTGCTGGTACAGAAAGAAGAATGCAGCAACTGCACAATTGTGCCCCCAAACACTATGTACCCAGGGCATTTGCCCCCTTCGCCCCACACTTGTTACTTTACTGGTGGGTTGAATGAAGAGATGAGCTTCCAACTAAGAAATGTATGTGTGTCCCTCACAGGTAGAACCACTATAAGTTAGAATAAGTGGGTTGTCAGTAAATAAAAGACAGCTGGCACACTGCCACAGAAAACTGAGGGCTAGTAGGCTGGCTAGGGAAGAGGCTAATGTAGGCAGCAACTCCATGGTGACAGGACATTATATTTTTTGGGGGGACTACTAATTGCAAAGATAACAGCTAGTAGAATTCAACAAAGAGTATATATATATATATATATATATATATATATATATATATATATATATATATATATAAAATCACTGAGAGCTGAGGGAATTTTTGTAAATACCCTCCATAAGTGTTTCTTTTTCTAACTTAATTGTACCAACTGTTTTGACCACCCCGATGTGGTTTATTTGGTCAATAAGGAAGTTAATGAAGTTATAAAAAAAATCCCATCTACCTTTAACATATTTGCTGTCCATTTTATACCACTACATCATTAATTTTATTTCCCAATTAATACCTTTGGAATTAGATTTATAGAATATTGTGTAATTTAGTGAGGACTGAATTGCTGTAAGTACTTACTGGGTTAAAATCTTCCACATCACACACTGATAATCAGAGTTCTCTAGTTACAATTAGAGACCTGTAACTTATTAGTTACCCAAACCAATTCCAAAATGTTTAACTGCTTTGTAGGTTCTTGCAAGATGTGAGTGTATTTATATTGGATATTATCTTCAATTATCTTATTTATAACTGCAATATTTATTTATTTATTTACATTTGTTTACTGGGAAAGTCCGACTGGGGCAGAAGCCTGTTCTCATGGGGCAGAAAGCCTGTTCTCAGCGGAGGCTTGGGGAGAAAAGCTCTACAGAAATATAAGCAAAATACAATAATTAGATTGTACAGTAGTATACATATAGTAAAATGCAAAATACACAGCATCCATCTAGTCTATACAAACAAGTATTCAGTACTGTTTTTTAGTAGATACAAGTCCAAAAAGAAAAACACACACATTTCACACACACACACACACACACACACACACACACACACACACACACACACACACATATATATATATATATATATATATATATATATATTTTTTTTTTTAATGAGCAGAAGTAACACTGAGGAGAGGGAGAAAATGAGTTAAGGAATGGGCAGTATTGTGAGAGAGTTATAAATATCTTGTCGGTCAGGTCTGGCACAGGAGCAATGCCAGTTTTTGGATAGATATTCAAATAGTAGTAGTAGCTGGAAATTGGTAGATTTAGGTGTGTGTTGGAGGGTTTTGGGTAGAGAATTCCATAATTTGGCTATTTGATTTGAAAACAAGGCTTCACCATGAGTTTTGTTAGCTTTGTTTACTGTGAGCAAGTTTCTGTCTGCAGATCTTAGACTTCATGGGCGTGAGTAAGGAACAAGTTTCTTGAGGGATGGACAGGTGTCAGGACAGAAGATGATATTGTGTGTGAATTTAAGTTGCTAGAGATGGAGAAGGTTAGTTAGGTCAAGCCAATTTGATTTATGTAGAGCACTACAGTGGTGGGTTTGGTGGGGAAGGTTGGCTGCAAAGCGGGCTATTTTGTTGTAGCAAGTTTCCAATTTGGTTAAGTCTGTTTTTTTAAGTTGGTAAAGAGGAGGAAGCATAAAGATGTGTAGAGAGGAGGAAGGTTCTGGGTATGGCTCGTCTGGTATTGTCAGTGAGGAATGACTTGCTTCTGTACAGTGAGCCAAGGTTAATGGGAACTTTCTTAATTGTGATGGCTATGTGTTGGTCAAATCTGAGTTTGTTGTCGATAGTCACACCAAGGAGTTTTGTATGTTATACTGATTGGATGACTGAGTTGTTTGCTGAGATAATGGTGAAAGGAGGGGTGGTAGGTGATTGCTTATTACTGGTAAATAGCATTAAACGTGTCTTTTTGGGGTTGAGGATTAGTTGTGATTTACTTAGATATGTTTCAATATTATTAAAAGCTTGTTGGGCTACTATTTAGAGGTCTAGTAAGGTATCTGCAGAGCAGATTAAAGTTGAATCATCTGCATATTGAACTACTTTAGTGTGTGTTGAGGTTGAGGCTAGATCATTATAGAAAAATGGTGAAAAGAAGGGGCCATAATATGGATCTTTGGGGGACTCTGACTGAGACAGATAGAAGTTGTGAGAGTTCGGATTTCCATCACACTGCTTGTTGTCTGTCAGAAATATAGCTTAGGAACCTGTGGAGGGAACTCTTTGATAGGTTTATTGAGGCAAGAGAATTAAGGAGTTTCTGATGGGAGACAATGTCAAATGCTTTTGACATGTCTAGGAAGACTGATGCTGTTTGCTGGTTTGAATTTCTGAGTTATTTGACAGTGTTAGAGAAATTAATTAGTACTGTGGTCGTGCTGTGTTTTGGTCTGAAACCATGCTGGGAGGGAGAGATAAGGTTGTGAGATGGAAGGTATTACAGTAATTGAGCATGTATACCTTTTTCCAGAATTCTGACATGGGGAGGGGAAGGATGGCCATCGGTCTGTAATTGTTTAATTCTGTTGATGTTCCTCCTTTATGTAGAAGGGTGATATAGGAAATTTTCCATAATTTTGGGAATTATTGTTATGCTATAGGCCTATTTACCAGAATGGAGATAGGTAGAGCTATGGCATCAGCTGAAAGTTTGAGGTACTTGTTGGGGAGGTGGTCAGCTGCTAAGGATGAAGGCATCAGTTTTTTCAGCATCATTCTTATGATGTTAGTTGGAACAGGTTTGAGGTCAAAAGAGTTGTTGTAAGAGACAGTGGGGTGGAATTGTTCCCTGTAACTAAGAGAGGATGGTGTTTATAAAGTAGGTGTTGATTTGTGAGGCAATACTCATGCTTTGGTTATTGGTTGTTGGTTCTGGGGTTGTGGCTTTACCCAGGTGGAGGAGTGCATTAATTGCCTGTCAGAACTTTTTGGGATTGTTTTGATAGTTGTTTTGCATTTTTTTGTCTAGTTTGAGTTGTTTTTTGTTTGATTGCTGAGCTGCTGGTATGGTAACAGAGTTTTATTGTCTTTTCTTTTCTGGTATTGAAACCAAGTTTTGTCCTTTATTTTTTGAAGTCTAATGGTTTCTTATGATATCCAGGGCAATCTCTTATTTTTAACACATGTACAAGTTGGGGCTAAGCTATTTAGAATAGTTAGAAATGTGTCATTAAAAGTATGTTATGGCCTGGTCGAGTTGGAGAGATGGAGTGGTGTCCAGTTACATTTATTGAGCATGTCCAAGAATGCTTCATTGGAGAAGTTTTTGGTATTTCATACAACTTTGTAAACTATTTGATGATGGTGATTTCCAAACCATACCTGGTGCAATGATATTACCAGCTATCATTTAAATCAAAGGGTAAAAAGGACAGATAGGCAAACTATTTAGCAAAAACTGCAAGAAAAACCCTAGCCAAGCTAGAGTTTTTACTGTGTAATACCTTAAAGGTAGTGGTCATATTTACTGGCAAAACAACCTTGACTAGATTGTTCATATATTTTTGCCATAGCCATACTTGATTTTGGTGACATATAAAACAAAACAAGACAATGCTCTACTTTTCTATCCCATGAGCAGTGTTAACCACTGAAATTTCACATTCTTCATTCATTAATATAATGATTAAGGTTAGGTCAGTTACATCAAACACTAAAGCACCCCCTGTTCTTTTACATTTTCTATAATTATGATGCCCCATACACACTGGTAAGGATATTGGTCTGATTGTTTCATTAAACCATGTTTCGGTTATAAATATTAAATCATGTCCCACCCCAGCTATCCTAACCTCAAGTTCTTTATTTTTTTATTCAGGCTTCTACTATGTATCATAAAACATCTCAATGTACTGTTAAATGCTGTTGACCTAGTATTTGCATATTTCCCAGTGCTAAAGAAGACATCTAACTTTGTTAATTGTGACACAACATGTCTATTGCCCAGGAGACTCAAATTTAAATTGTGTTTGCAAAGGTGTCAGTGTTTCAGCTCCCATTAGAACATAAAATTACAATGCAAACTAGAATAACAGCATTATAAAAAAAAAAATAAATAAGCTGACTATAATAGGAACCATTACAGCCTTAGGAAAAATGTAGCATTGATAACAGGTATATTTAAGTACTTCATGGGAAGATACATGGTTCCTGTATTTTCATACTGGAAGATATGAATGGTTACTCTAATTTAAGTGCCTTTCTGAATTAACCACAAGTCCCATTGCTTTCCAGAATTCAGCAGTGTGCACACACTTCGTTGCTTGATAGTTTTTCTCAGCATTGCCTGGTTATTTGTCTACAGACAGCAGTGTGAGCATGCCACAGTGTAAATTTCATAAACATTTTGCTATAAAGGTTGCAGAGGTTTCTCTAATCTTGGGAAATGCAAGGTAATACTGCTATTGAAATGTGAAACAGCCAGACACACGACTGAGCTGGCAGGACAGAGACCTCCTTAGAGTCTAACAATACCCATACCTTTGAGGATCTTGGTAGGCCAACATTTATTACAGTTATTACTGTTTCATCTAAAAATGTCCATATAGATGTCATACATGTTCATCTCTAGAATTTATGAAAAATGTTTGATGGTATGGCACAGCAACCTAATGATTCTGAATTATCAGTATAGTTTTGTGCCTCACTTTCTAGGGAGCTCAATAACAATAGAAGTATCATTTAAAATAATAATCAAATAGCTTTAGTGTGTAAGCAAAAAATTGCCCTGATCTGTCCAGAAATGATCATGACCAAGAATGTATCAAGTTCTGTCATTTTCCACTAAAGCAAGAACAGATTTGTCTCTTTTGTATGGCTGCATAATTTGTTTTTCTTAAATTTAATATAGTGATATTTATTTAGAAATTAAGTGACCTCAGTTTATGGTGTTATATGGCTTCAAAAATGATTCACAGTAGTAGAAATATTGTTCAGTTTCAATTTGAAACTCTCCCACTATGTAAAGATGGGCATAACGTTTGGCAGATAAAAGGTTAGAAATATGTTCACCTTGTGTTGCAGATAATAAGCAGATTCTTTATAATATGGGATCAAGAGATCAGCTCTCCACTGCTTTACTGATTTTTTCCAGTGGCTATTTATGTCTAGGCTGAAGCATACACTTTCTTGTTCAGTTGCTACAGAAGGTAGTATCTTGATAAAGTAGATAGTTTACAACAGAGATGATGAGAATAACTAAAAATCATTTCTGTGTAATGTCTCATTCAATGTGGTAAAGGTATACACTGTTTTCTGAGTTAAAAATTCTCCTTGGATCAACTAAGCCAATATTATAATAAACAGAGTTTGGAACTGTCAGGGATTTAATATATAGCTCTGTTCTGGAGTCAGACATATCCAAAAACAAAATCCATAATTACATCAAAATCTCCCCCAACAATTACTGGAGAGTTGCCTGAACTAATAGTTCATAGTTTTCAAAACTGTCACTAAAAATACTTGGGTTATTATAGTCACATATCACACCAAATACTAAGGGTCCCCACAGGAGATCTGATTTTCAGCTTTGCCCATCTTCTTAGTCAATATTTCTGAACATCAGCAATATTCCAGCCTAGATTATTGATTAGAAAAACAGCCACCCCTCTTTCATGAGAATATGAGCATTTGCAGACTGATACACCCTACATTTGTTCTATGCATCTGCTATTTATATGACAGATTTCATTTCTTGAACTAAACTACATCAGGACTAAGGGTGTAGCCAGGCATACTCTTTATAATCTAAAGAGTGCATTTTTTCTTTGCAGCACTAAGAAACATTGTAGGTTTTTCAGACTCTATTATATCTATGACTGTCTAAAGTGATCCCTCTAACAACAGGTACACAACCTGCTTACTGAGATGATTAGTAATCTAAAAACAATATTTTTAATAGTTTTAGAGGAGACCACTGGATATGATGTATACATTTATTAACTGCTGGGGGAGACAACATTTTTAAAGATGTGTCCATTATTAGATGCCAGGTCAGTTGGGGATCACCAAATAGAGTTTGAGAGTAGAAAATAGAAGTTTCTGTCTACACCTCTGATCAGGATTATGTGTTTCAGAAATCAGCGTGCCCTACCCAGTAAAATGGGATGCTATAATCTAAGTGCCTTAGACAGGTATCACTGAAGTAAAAATATTGGACTGTCCCCATCTACTCCTACTTTCAGACCTACCAATCTGAAATTTTTTCTCTGATGACTTTTAAATTGTCCACTTTCGGAAATAGAAGCCTAAAAGAAACATATTGATCCCTAGTGATTGACCATGTATCTTGAAGCTGTACTGAATCAGTTGTAACATAAATGAAAATTGGCTTAAAATTAACCAGAGTTTATTCACCAATAATTCAGTAAGCGCTTTCATCTCTTACAATAACGAGACTTCCTCAGACTGAATTAGCATTACTAAAATCTCACTTAAGTACTCAATGCACTAATTAATCAATATCACATGAATAATAAGCTCAATGTTTTAACCCCTTTCTCTTCAAACATGCTACAAAATCTTCTTGGCTCTTCAGCCTGGTGAGTAGCATGCATTTAATTTAACTTGCCACAAGTATTCAAGCCAACTTAACTCATCTTCTGGATTGAACATAGTATCACATCCCTTAACCTCATCTAATACTAAAAATTTAAATTCCACAGCACAATTATTAGTTTTATAATGCTTCCCCAAAGCATTGTTTTCATCCCCCATTTCTATTGGTCGCTTGTGTTCATACATTCTATTGTTTAGTTCTCTAATTGTATGTCCAACATAGAATGAATTACATGATCTACATATTACTAAATAAACTACATATTTTGATTTGCAAGTATAGCCTCCACTTATATATACTTTAAAATTGTTAATACGCACTTCTGTAACACCTTCATACACATACTCACATAGATTAGATGCTAAACATCCCACTATTGGTACTTCTTGACTAATTTCCATTTAATTTACTTTAGAAATAGTTTTTAAAACTTTTTCCCTTTTTCTGAACAAAAACCGGATGTTTTCCCACTACTCTATAAACATCCAGGCAACTTTTAAAAATCTTCCAATTGTTATTAATTGCTTCTTTGATGGCCATAGCATCCACACTATTGGAAATTTGCATTGAAATCTTATGAATAAAGTCTGGCTGATTTTAAGCCGATTTGCATTTATTTTATTAATCAGTTCGGTTTTTACTGTTCTTTTTAAAAGCACTTATAACCAGTCCACAAGGACCAATTACACTGAAATCAAAATAAAAAATAAAAAGAATGGACCACGTAAATCAGTTGCTACACTTTATTACCACGTAAATCAGTCACTACATTTTATTAAAGTGTAGCGACTGATTTACATGGTCCGTTTTTTTTTATTTTTTTTATTTTGATTTTACTGTTCTTTTTGTTTGTTGAATCAGTTGTAACCATTGATTCCACCATTGCCGGATCACAGATTTTGCACATCCATGGATGCTTTTTTTTTGTATCTATAGCCTTTAGCTCTTTTGTGTCTCTAAGAACCTGAGTTAGCACAATTCATTCCCTATCATTAAGACCCACATTATTCACTGAGTTGCTGTGTCCTATTTCTCAATTCATTTCTAAATTAATATTCTTGAAGCTGACTGGCCATTTTCCATTCCAGTCATTTTCATTTTTTACTTATGTACAATATAATTCCAAAATCTGTACAAAGATAACATTAATTAAGAACAGAATACACTTACAATGTCTCAGGATATGCAGGAAAGGGAATCAAGCTGCCATCACTGTATTGACCCACTTACCTCTTTGTGAGTTTGGGTGTATGTCAGAAGGTTGAGCAGATTTTGGTTGATGCAGTACTACTCATCAATGGTGTTTTGTTGAGCCCCATTACATAAACTGCTAAATAGTATGTCAGCAGAAATTACCCCTCTCCCCCACAGAACCCATGGTAGAGCTAATTCTACTAATTCAATGGTCATTGATTTGCTGGAAGAGGATTGTTATTAAGTGAGTCAACTTTATACAAATAGGTTCTGAAAATAGAAATGTTATGTTCATATAAGTTGGTCATGAATTTGTTCGACACACATCACTGTACGAGTAACTAAATGCAAATTCTATGAAGGACATCTTGCTTTTCGTATTTCATGAGAACCCAAACTATGCTACAAATATATTTTTTAATGTTCACACACACTGATATATATATATATATATATATATATATATATATATATATATATATATATATATATATATATATATATATATATATATATATATATATATATATATATATACATACACTATTTGATGATAAAACTTGCTAGACCCAAACTGAGGCCGATAAATTGTCTGAGCTGATATGACTAAATGCCTTATGAAATTAAAGATCAGAAAGAGAAAGCAGTAGTAACATATAATACAAGTCATTTAGAAAGTCCACAACATAGAAATGTGCCTTTGTGGTGCATGATAACACACAATAATGATGATTACCAAATGCCACTGGCCACTGTAAGTGCAAAGCAGAAGGATATCATCTACAACTGTAAACTGCATAGCTGTGAATGCAAAACTGCAAGAAGGCAAACTGAATTTGTAGTTCCACTGAGAATTCTCACTGCAACAGGCAGTATAAGTAGTAGGAATCTGGAGGGCACAGACTACACACTGATCACCCCCACCCTACAAAACCACTTTAATTATAAAAGTGAATTTCAGTATTCACTGTAATTTTATTTTTGTGTTATAGTTTTTCATTAGAAATTGATGGACTCATAAAGGACAGCGCTCATGCCAAGGCCATGCATGCAGCTATTCACTGCCAAAACTTCTCCCTTGTCTGAAGCAAAAACATGAATATTTTGAGTACAGGATAAACTAGAAAGATGAAAAGGACAACAAAGGGTATAATCTACAACTATGACATGTTTTGGTGGCATTAAAATGCTCACAAAGGTTAAGATTTAATATAATTTAAAACTGCAGTATCTTTAAGCAGTACATTCTGAATCTCACTATGCTATTCATTATGATTAATTTTCTTAAGTTCTGATTCTTGTAAAAGTCAAGTAGTCCACTGGGTCTTTTCTGTTTTCACCAGTTTTATTTCTTGCTCTCATCTGATGTCCCAAATCTTGCAAACTCCAATATTTCATACACATTTTGACCTTAGCAGTGCTTGTTTTTCTTGACAGGTGTTTCCTTGGGGAAACATGAAAGTCAGTACACTGAATTTCTTAATTAATCTTTCATATCTGGAAGGAAATTTTACTAGCATAAGAACAGCTTACTTAATGATATTTAATTTTACTGTTGCAAAAGCATGTAGAGACACATATATACAGATGAAGCACATATATATCATATATATATTTTTTCCAGAATTCTTTCAAACTACTTAGCTGTAGAGTGCACTTTTGACAGCCAGGACAGCTTGTGTACAGTAATGATTTCTGCCTATTAGCTGTTTATGCAAGCACAAGGATCTGCCGCTGCTGAGCATCCTGTTTGTATCACTGCATGGAACGATTATTCTTATCTATAATTGCAATGATGTTACACCTTTCATGTTAACATATTCCAGGCCTTCAGTGCAAACATTTAAAAAGAAAAATTGAAAAAGCATGATTAATGGCTTTGTGTAGCTCTAATAAAGGTAATTTATACAACAAACAGCTGGGAGTCACAGACTGCTGATAGTGACGTCAATCCACCAACAGTCATGTAACAGTATTCCCATGAAAGAAATGAACATCTCTAACCAGCACATCCATAAACTGGTGCATCTTATTCAACTTGAAATCACTGTGTTTACCTTTATCTATGTCGCACTGAAAGCACTTGACTGCAGTAAAGACTTTCTTGCAAGATGTAGACCCATTTTTTTGTTCAGTTTGGTCTTCTTCTTCATTTACACATTTTTTTCCTTTTTATCACTTTTTCTTCAATGATCTTCTCTCCTTCCTTCAAATTTTCTTCACCTGTGACTTGACTAATTTCCTTTGTAATTATCTTTACAATAACTTTAAGTGTTGCCTAGTCTTACAGGCCTATTTTATTTGGACCCCATTATCCACTCTGTGGACATCAAATACGAGAGACATCTAGGTACAAGATAAACTCAAGTCCTATGTGGCACAATAAGATTTAGAACCTTTACATATCAGGTTCAGCTGATTGTACAACACAGGAGTAGCCAGACCATTTGGAGCCTAGACTGAGACCCTCGTTTGAAAGTTTAATGCATTTTCAGAGTTAATCATTCAACGGTAATGTGATGCATAACCAAACACAACACAGCTTTAGCAAGTTAAAGAAACCACACTAAAATTAAAAAATAACGCGGGATTCAACGCAATCCACATCTCTTTGCAGGTAGTGTCCAAATGCTAACAACAGCCTAACAAATGATACTATTAATAGGTTGGTAACTATGAACTGCAACACAGAAAAACATGAATTAACTGTGACTGTGGCAAAGGCAGAAAAATCATGTCCCAGTGAAGACACAGTTAACATATACATCCTGACCCTTAATGTATGCTGCACAAAAATGTTCAGTGTGCATTGCCACACCATTTCTATCTAACAGTTACATCATATTGACAGTTCCTTGTAGCACAACATTTTAAAAGTTAGTGCTATTTCAGTGACACTGGATCGTCTACACAGCAATGTGTGGTTTACTGTCTGCTAATAGCATGTCCCGACTCCCAGTAGAATAATATGATAATGGACACTTACATTGGGTGTGTTTACGGTCTAGCAACAGGGGTGTGTACCACTAGATAACACAGACTGCACAGCTGAGTGCCTTATTTCAGTTATAATAAATGTGAACTGTAAGCAAGGAAGCAACAGAAAAAAATCAAAAACTATTAAAAAAATGGGAAAAAAAATAGTCACTTGGAATAACTTGCTTCTGACAGTGTATGACAGGCTGGGTTTATGTTGTACAAGGTGCAGGGATTGATTCTTACCTTTGGGATGGGCAATTTGGATAGGCTTAAAATAGCCTACAAAGGGTAGATAGCCTAGTACTAATCTATAAACTTACAAACACATACACACACAATTCTTTTGTTACTGCACAAAAACCATGATAAGTATATATCCAATTATAATGCTAGTCATCAACAAAGACAGTGTCTGAGCTAAAATTAGCTTCCTTTTAATTATAACACACATTTTATAAAAGTCCAATAAAAATCCTAAATATCAAGTCAAATAACTACTTGTATACTGCATTACGTATACCTACCCTATTTTATCCTATTTTATGACCCTCTTCAGCTGCTTAAAAAGAACAGTTTCCAAAGCCCTACACCAATCTGTGGCTCAGACATACATTATAATACTTTGGGCAGCACAATCTGTTATTCTGCAAATTAGCAGTGATTATTTCAAGGTACTCTAATGGAGACCTCAGGAAGCCTATTAAAAATAAGGAGTACAGTCAGGCCTCATTTTTGATTGATTTTTCTCCTAGTTCACCTAGGTAACAAAAATGACTTTCACAGTAGTAAGCAACATGCGCTGAATACTTAGCCCTGGCCCTTGACCATACCTCTTATCTGTCCATATTTTTGCAGAATGTCTGGATTTTCATCTTATAAAATTTGTGGTTTTCTGGTAAATCAATGAGGATCAAACACATTAATGACACATATTTATGGCCAGGCTTATTTCCTTCAGAAAATGCATACTCATACAAATCATGTTATTACAGCATCTTTCCACATTTAAACTTTATAAGATAAATAAAACATGTCCCTATTTTGGGCCGTTGACCCCATTATTTTAGGCTTTGTACAGACTTCTTGTACTAAGAGGTCAAGAGATATGCCCCCCCGACACTTTTTTATGAGAGACAGAGAAATATGTTACTTTTTTTTCAATGACCAAGAAGAGCCTAGTAATATAAATTTGTAGGGTGTTGGTGGCTCACCCCCACATTGAGGATGCAGGGGAAACCTTCCCCCTTCCCAGCAAAAAACACTTAAATTTCAGTGAGCCTTATCATCAGGGGATTAATCTTTGATAAGGCATAGTAGAAAGATTTACTATATTCCTTACTTTAAAATCAAGAAGAATATACATTAAAATTATGCTTGGTTTTACTGCATTGCTGGCTATTAAGGAGTGTAGCTGCACTGATTGCTTTCTTTCTCTAAACATCCTCGCAATTCCTTCAGTAGTGTATCCATTGTGTGCACCTTGACCCTACTACTTACTCCAATTCAGAGTTTAGATTTTCACGGGCTTGTTGTTTTTCTTCTGCCATCGCTCTCAGTCTCTCCAAGCTGCTGTTATCTATTTCTGGCCCAATGGAATTTAGCCATTTAAAATAAATGTGTGTTTTTTTTTTAAATAAATGAGCCCACAGTGAATGATTTCTGTTAACATAAAAACAATATTCCTCAGCTGACTATGGGTGCCAAAGATATAGCTCACAGACCATCTTTACTGCACTACAGCAACCAATCCATCTACCTGCATAGCCAATCACATGTCTTTTTCTGGCAGTGCCCATGCAAGATAATATAAATGGGATGGAGGGATGCAGGAGCATCCCAGACATCTCTTTAGGATGTATGTGTGTCATTTCCGGTAAAGAGAACTTAAAAATATATATTGCAAATATTTTTTTTTACACTGGGTATGTGAATTGCACCCTAGAAAAGACAGTGCCATGGGTGATTGTCCTGTTCACCTTGCCGAGCTACAGTACTGCATAGTAATGAAATAAGTTCTGCTTTCTATCATCCTTCCAGCTTGCTTCACTTTACAACAGTAGATTTGCAGCAACCAGCAGATCCTTATTGCAGTTTACTTTTACTTTCTTCTTCATACAAGTCACTTTGCCCCTCCTTTATTAAATTTCTTAAACATCTCAAGCATAATTTCTTTCTTCCATTTTTTAATTTTAAGCTGTAGACCATCTCCAACCAGTCATGTGACTGTGCCGAATGCCTCACTACTTCTGTTAAATTACCGTTCCTCTTGCCTAACTAAACTGTCACCTACTTGCTTACCATTAAAGCAGTTACAATGGAGCATACTGTAAATTAAATGCTTTGCAGCATGATGCAAATTTTTACTAAATGTCTTTATTTATCTCACCAAAGATACCAAATCTCTTTTAAAACACCCTTATTCTGATTCACCCCCATCCAATTTTAACCACATGGATAGCCACATCAACTCACATTAATTAATGCTTACCCTTCAGTTTAGCTCTTGGTTATCTTTGCATACTTTGCTACTGTGATTATTCTATATTGTATACATTTATGTTATGGTAGTAGATAACTATTTTAGAAACTACATTAATCATTAGCATTAGAGTTCTCCTATACCTGTTTTATGAATGGATTTATCAGTTTCTTGCATGCGGCCTTGTCATGGCTGAAATGGATCTACAAGGGATCAGTATACTCTGAGGAATGGTTATTGCTGAACTGAGAACATGGTACAAATTTCTATTTTTGCGTAGCATGTTTTCCTGCTATACTGAGAGCATGCTGCATATTCCTATTTTTGCACAGTTTAATTTCCTGCCATAGTAAGATCATGCTACATATTCCTACTTGTGCATAGTGTGATTTTTACACTTTACTATGAAAGACTCGACACTCAGGTCGAGTCTATGAATCACTGCAACCTTTCCTTCAAAAATTGGCACGCTGAATACCAGCATGCATGAAAATAACACAGAACAACAAAACTCCTTACTGCTCTAGACCCAGGGCTAAGCACTAACATGGATTCGGAAGGGGAGCAAGTTCCGGCAGTCGCTAATGCCAGTATTTGACATTCTGACTTTCGACATGTAGGATTCTCACAACTCAACTCGACCTTCTAAGAGCTGATCATGTGACTGTCAACTGTTTTTTTTGCAGTCCTGACTGAATAGTTTATTTAGTTTTCTACTGAAGTGTGATATGTTCATTCAGTATTGAGTGAGGGATATTACATATGATTTTTTCACATACCAGGCTTTCATATATAATGCATAACCTAAATCAACACTCTCCAGCTATAGCCTTCCTGCTCCCAAGCTCTGCACATATACTGTAAGGTGTCTCCACCTACCTAGCCCCTTTCCGCTCCTATACCCTCGTTATCCCAGCCTCTACTTTCCTAATTCCATTCATGTTCTTATTTCCTTTTTCTGCCAATCACCAGACTGTACAGGACAACTTGTATATAGTGCATGATAAGCTCATAGCCTTGTAACACACTGCAACTTCACTTGTTAAAATGATATATCTCCGTTGTATCTTACACTTTATTATTTGTCTTCTGGACTTTTTTGTAACAGTGGTTCTTGGTTATCCCCAGGATAAAACTAAAATTGGTCAGAACTGATCAGTGTTCTACCCCCAGTAAACAAATTTAAATAAATAAATATAGTATTGAGTAAGGGTTCTATCAACACTTATTGTTGGATGCAAATAAATTTCATGCCAGCCAAAGAATATTTGCATATTATAAGGCTAGTGAAGAGAAAGAAACTGCCTAAATAACATTGTATTGCCAAAGAGAACATGACAGTAAGTGCACTGTTTGAAAGCAGGTAAAATAAATTAAACCAGTGGTGACATACTGCAACAAAAATGCTTATGTACTGCATGTAACATTTCACATCTAGGCTGCATTTTTATTAAAGACGCAGGATTCATACAGCTTTTTATTTTACATGTTTTCTACATTTTCACTAAAAAAGGAAATGCAGGTTTTATACAGCTTTTCCTAAACAGGATGACATAGAGATAGACAAGATAGGCAGCACAAAGCGGGAGGAGGTTGGCTATTGGTACAGTTATTATTCATAACAAACCATACCCATCCTGTTATTCCAATATCTGCACTTGACAAAAGATATTTGTCCTCACTTTGATCCCACCACATGACTATTTGGATTGGCACAGCTAATTATGCTACCTATCAGAAGAAACAAAACTTTATTTTCATCATTTTATTGGATTTTCAAAACAACAAAACATGAACACACAAGAGAATAAACTCAATAACTTTGCAGTTATGTATCCACAATCTGTAAGATAGATTTACAGAATTACACAATGTTCAAACACTGTATACATATTTGCATACAACTACAATGTGTTCAGTCTTCTTCATATCTCTTTATCAACCCAGAACATCATTATTCATCTAATATAATTCCTTAGCTTTGTTCAAATTCCAATAAAATTGTGTCACAGATGACCAGCCTTTGGGTTTTGTTTTCATCACATTCAATGTGTAATAATGTTCAAGTCTTCTAAACACTTTTAAATATGTGACATGTAAACTCTCCACTTTTACAGATTGCATTGTTTTCCATTTACTTGCTATAACCATTTTCAGTACTAATGATAATTGCATTTCAGTAACTAGCTCCCCAATCCCTTACAACCTGCAGAAAATGTTCTCTGCCTCAGTTCTTAGCTGAGATGCCTTATATATGGAGTATGCCTATCCTATATGTGTTATCATGGGTTTTCTTTGAGGGCTCTGATTTCCTTCCACTTTCTTAGAATATTGGGTAAGGCCCCATCCAGCCTTTGTGTTAGAGTTTTTGCCAGTATTTTTATATCCATGTTTATAAGATTTCCTTTCCTTTCCTTCATTTTCCCCTCCTCTCCTCTCCTCAACAAGCCTAGCATGTTTTGTACTATCAAGGATCATTTTATCCTATAAACTTGCTTTTACTTTTCCAATAAGACTAGTACAACCCCCCCCCCCACATATAAAATTTAGTGGGAGGTCCATCTAGTCTTGGTACTTTCCCTCCCTTTGTGTTCTATGTGGTTACCTGAATCCCCTGTGATATAATAGATGTGTTTAACTTCAATTGGTCTTCTTCACCTACTGCCTTTCTCTGAAGTGGGCTTTGAAATCATCTTTCGATATGTACCCCTCATGTTTTTGGCATGTTGTTGTCTTTTGACTTTTTCTGGTTAGGGGTTGCCACAGCAGAACTCTAGTGCTGCTAATGATTGGCAGTAGATTTTCACAAACACCGAGGTGCCAGCTCAATGTTCAACCTTCAATAAAGGCATGCCCATTTATGCATGTCTTTCCAACACCCACCCAAACGTGGGGAGGACATGCAGACTCCACACAGAAGGCACTCCCCACACTCCAGCTGAGAATCGAATGGGAGAACCTTTTGCCGTGAGGCAACAACACTACCGCTGCACCACCGTGGATATCTACCCTCATATTTTTTTTGCATATTTCTTCAAAATATGATCTAAACCCTACTTATTTGGTTAGGTGAGTCTAGCATTTGTTCATCCCTATCCCTTAAGCTTTCCACTGCCTGCTCTCGACCTTTTTCTTTAAATGCCCATACTATACATTTCCTACTCCTCTCTCTTTGCAACTATCAGATATCTCTTCTGCTTATACATTATGCCTCTGCTTGTCATATTGTCAACTGCTTCAGTTCTCCCTTTAAGATATACAATTGCTTGATCAGAAAGGACACAGTATTGATACCTTCTGTTATTAAATGTTGTAAGTCTATTAACCTATTTTCCTTTTCCATCACTGTATTGGTTTGTGTCTGTATGTCTTACCTTCTGTTACCACTTAACTAAGCTTTCAAAGGTGCTTTAACCCCTTCCATCATAAAACATGCAAAGTGTCCCTCCCATGGATATCATCTGTTGCTAGCATCTCCTACTGATCTGCATTCCTCCATTTATACTAAACTAATCTCTATATGCATAATCTACATTGCTTTTGTTTCACATCTGCTGACAAAACTGCAGAAGCATGATCTGAGATATATCAGTGTAAAATTGTAGTATGTCTTGTTTTTGCCTGATATTCCCTGCCTATAAATAATTAATGTAACCTACTGCCATGAGCCTTCCTCTCTGGAGAAGAGGAATGCTATCTTTTTACCATGTTTGTCTTACCACATATCACTTAAATCATGTGCTTTCATTTTATCCTTCAACTAATCCTGGGCCCTAACTTCATGCATTTTTTCCATGTAACCCATCCAGTTCTGGATTCAGCATAACATTAAATTTGCCACCTAGTACCTGTATATTATTTTCCATTACATCTTTCCAGCTTTAAAATAGTGCTGAAAAATATATCATAAGCATTGGATGTATATATAGGTTTTTATGATATAAAAATTAGACCACAATAAATCATTTTAAAACTTTTCCCACCTTTAATGTGACTTATAACCTGTACAATTCAATTGAAAAACAACAGATCTATTAGGGGAAAAATATAAAAAATGTACAATAAGCTGGTTGCATAAGTGTCTGCACTCTTAAACTAATACTTTGTTGAAGCACCTTTTGATTTAATTACAGCATTCAGACTTCTTGGGTACACACCTGCCATCAATTGGAGGGCTTACAAAGCATCAAAAGGATGTCACTGTTGAAAGGTATCAGTCAGAAGAGTACAAAAAAATGTTCACAGCATTGGATATACCATGGAACACAGTGAAGACAGTCATCAAAAAGTGGAGAAAATATGGGACAACAGCAACGTTGCAAAAAACTGGATGTCCCTCCAAAATTGATGAAAAGACCAGATGAAAACTAGTCAGGGAGGCTGCCAAGAGACCTACAGCAGCACTGAAGGAGCTGCAGGAATTTCTGGGAAGTACTGGTTGTGTACTACATCTGCTAACAATCTCCCGTATTCTCCATATGTCTGGACTAAGGGGTAGGGTTGCAAGACAGAAGCCTTTTCTTACACAGGAAAACATCCAGGCCTGGCTAAAATTTGCAAACCAATACATCATCTCCCAAAAGCACGTGGGAAAAAGGGTTATGGTCTGATGAGACCAAGGTTGAACTTTTTGGCCACAATTCCAAAAGGTATGTTTGGAGCAAAAATGACACTTTGCATCACCAAAAGAACACCATCCCCACGGTGAAGCATGGTGGTGGCAGTATCATGCTTTGGGGTTGCTTTTTTCAGCTGGAACTGGGGCTTTAGTCAAGGTGGAGGGAATTATGAACAGTTCCAAATACCAGTCACTTTTGGCCCAAAACATTCAGTCATCTGCTAGAAAGCTGAAGATGAAGAGGGATTTCACTTTTCAGTATGACAATGACCCCAAGCATACATCCAAATCAACAAAAGAATGGCTTCATGAGAAGAAAATTGAAGTTTTGGAATGGCCCAGCCAGAACCCAGACCTAAATCCAATAAAAAATCTATGGGGTGACCTGAAGAGGGTGGTGCACAAGAGATGCCCTTGCAATCTGACAGATTTGGAGTGCTTTTGCAAGAAGGAGTGGGCAAATATTGCCAAGTCAAGAAGTGCCATGCTGATAGACTCCTACCCAAGAAGACTGAATGCTGTAATTAAATCAGAAGGTGATTCAACAAAGTATTAGTTTAAGGGTGTGCACACTTATGGGGCCAGCTCTTGTACGTTTTTTATTTTTTATATTTTTCCCCTAACAGATTTGTTTTTTTTTTTCAATTGAATTGTACAGGTTATATGTCACATTAAAGGTGGGAAAAATTTTGAAATGATTTACTGTGGCCTCATTTTTTATATCACAAAAACCTGGCATTTTAACAGGGGTGTGTACACTTTTTATGTCCACTGTATGTATATTACCTCTTATTATTTTAATGCTTTGCTTTGTATTTTATTGGCTTCCCTGATCTTAAGTTTATTTATTTATTTTAATAAAGTTTTAGTTTCTGTTAAATATGTTATGTTTAATGAGATGAGAGCACCCTCCTAGATTCCAAAAGACAAAATTATTTGTGTACCCTTGCATTTGCATTCAGTCATGTTTACTTCTGTTAATTTACCCACATTTAGTCCGTTCCAACTAGACTTTAATTAACTGACATCCTGAGTTGGAGTAAATTCCTTTTGACCATAATGTATAAGCATACAGACAATAATGAATAAGCATACAGACAGTGTGACTCAGGTTTATTGGCTTGCATTAAAGTGGAAACAGGAAAGAAGAGCAAAACATTTTCATCTACCAACCTGCCACATTGACAGATGACTCAAATAGAGTTGGTCTTCCTTTAATAAACCTGACCATAGACATTAATATACTGACATGTATTATAAATCATTTCCTAAGCACTTATTTTTAGACTTGCCTAACCTGAGGATTTAATAAAATCCATATAGGAATAGTGGAAGGCCTACACAGAAGGTACTGTGGCCATGTCTGTGGCTCCCCATCAGCAGCGCTTCTTACATATTAATGAAGGCATGCTACTGAGGGAAAGCTATGAAACATGGTTACAGAATCAGTGTACTGGGTGTGTTACAGTGTCCATAGATGAGTAACACACCCCCATTGTGAAAATGCTGGATGGCAAAGTAATAAAAAAGTTTTTTTTGTGTTTGCTGGCACATTGTGACTCTTAGCTGTGGACACATGCCAGACATCTAAAAATAGAAACCAGATACATTTAATTATGAAAGTAAAAGTCAAGTTTAAGCATAGCTGAACATGTTTGTGAGGCATGCCACAATGCTCAGCAGTGCTTAAATGTAGTGGAGAGATATCTGTTAAAGTATAAGAGTATTTCACACAGCTACTTAGCTAAATTGTTAGAACGACAGCCTCATGTGCAGTAGATGCAGGGTTCGAATACACAGATATGTTATTTTATAAATACATATTCTGAGAATTATTTTAAGTCCCGATGAAATATTGTGTGATTACACAGGTTATTAATATTATTTTGCACATACACATTTATGAGATATATTTCTAAGCCATGACTGAATTTTGTATGAATACACAGACAAGTTATTGAGCATGTATGTTGCAAATACACGTAAGAGTATGTTTACCCCTTGATGGAATATTGTAAGCACAGACATTTTATTAAACATTCATTTTGCAAGTACACAATTATGAAATATATTATTAAATCCTGCTGTGCTCATTCAGCTAAGCTCCGCTAAGCACAGCTAAGCATAGCCAAGCACTGCTTAAACTGGGAATGTTTTAGCAGTGCTTAACTGGTTTTCGCATTGCTAAGTGGTGCAAAGCCCTGCTACACAATGCCTGTTTAAGCATTGCTCAGTCCAGCTAAGCTGGTTTGTGCACCACTAAGCATTGCTAAGCATTGGCCATTTAAGTCCTGCTCAGCTGAGTTCACTGGGTTTGAGTGGTGCTAAGTGAAGCACTGCATTTTTTAAAAATGGCCCAATAGCGGCAAAGGTCAGAAAACAACCTTATTTAATTTTAACAGGCAGGAATACAGCTAGAACCTGTTGGAGTCTGACCCATGCAGGAACTGTGGCAGGAGTTGGAGAGGGTGTGCACTTCTGGGCACAGAAGTGGGGCAATCTGAAGTCCAACATCATGGCTGGACTCCTTGTAAAAGACAATGACATTGGCTGCTGGAAGGCCAGTACCAGGGGTTGGAATACAAATCAGAGGCCTGGGACTGGCTGGCATGCAACCTCACCAGTGCAACTGGTATCCCCCTCACAGGTGAGCAGGTGCGTCACCATTTTGATGACCTGAAGCATAGAAAGGGGGAATCTCTAGGCCACTTGGATCCAAGATGCCTGGGATGACAATGCCTCACAAGTTTGTAAGTATTGTTAGCATTGTGTTACCAATAACTAATCTGTATGTGTGATAGACAGGTATGCATAATGGTTTGTTTCTCTCCCCACAGCTGCAGATGAGAGAATTTGCAACTTGCAGGTCCATGCAGGGCACCATGAATGTGGTGAGTACAGATGTATCTTGCATATAAACAAGAAAGAGTACAGTAGTAACTGACAATAGGTATATTCTGTTTTAAGTGTACTGCAATGATTGTGGTCATAGAGCAGGACTGATATAAGTGAGTAATGCCAGGTACAGCTCAATAAAGATGAAAGCATGAAACCTGCTAATGTTAAGGAAATAAAGTTATTACTACATTCATAATGTTAAGGAAATAAAATTGCCTACTGCATTAATAATGCTAAGGAAATAAAGTTCAACTGCATTTATAATGTTAAGGAAATAAAGTTCCTAATAATAATAATAATCCCAAAGTCACAAGATGGGTGGCCAACTGACTCACTGTCAGAACCCACACAGTGAAAGTAGCCGACTCCATATCTGACTTCAGACCAGTGACAAGCAGAGTACCACAGGGTTTGGTCCTGGGTCCTTTCCTGTTCAGTATCTACTTCTCAGAAGTCCAGGCTAATACAGCTGGTCTCTGGCTAGTGATGTTCGCAGACAACTGCAAACTAGGAGCCATAACAGATTCACCTAAGGATGTGGACATTCTACAAAGAGGCCTCACTGAGACTGATGCTCGGTGTCAAAGTCATGGCCTAAAGCTCAATGGCAAGAAGTGCTTTGTTATTCCCTTTGGGAAAACACCATACCCATGAACTACCACATAGGCGGTAGCCTACTAAACACGGAAAGTGTGATGAGACCTTGGGACACAGGTGGACAGGAGTCTCTCCTTTGATAATCAGGTCACCACAGTAGTCGGAAAATCCTATGTGGCACACCTCATCACAAAGGGGTTCTCCTCCAGAAAAAGGGAGGTCATCGTTCCTCTCTACTCATCCCTCATCAGACCCATTATAGAGTACAATGCCCAATTTGGCATGTACCTCTCAAGATATCTGCAACAACTAGAAAGGCCACAGAAATACCTCACTAGGAGGATTACTGGCCTCAAATAGATGCCATACACAGACTGTCTCAAAGAACTCCAGCTCTATTTCATCGCATATTGCCTATTCAGAGGAGACCTCTGCCTAACATACAAAGCCATGTATAACCCAGATCTAATGGACATGCTACACTTACAGAAATCCCAATCTCTCTGAGCCACATGCTCCAGGGACCTAATCCTTGTCAACACAATAAACAGAACATGCTGGAGGGATAGATTCCTGTCCCAGAGACTTCCCATACTTTGGAACAGACTACCCATTCATGTCAAGCAAAGCTCCTCATTAGCCCACTTTAAGAGAAATCTTGATAACTGGATGGGAAACAGGAAATTCACCTCAGGGATCACTTCTGTGGCTCTGCTTGACAAGGAAACAGGTAAAGAATTTTCTTGGGTGGCAAAAGCCAGGGAACCTCATTTGGCTAGGCTTATACATGCCCTAGGGCCAATAGCCTAGTACATACCTATGAACCAATAAAGTTACTACTGCATTAATTGTGGAATTACAGCTGTCTTGCAACACCTGGATTATCTAAAATGTTCATCAATAAAGACTGTTAGATGCATACCAATCATTGCATGATGCCACCCCTAATAAAGCTGTGTTGTGCAAAATGTATGTATTTTGGATAGAACTTGCCATGTAATGGGACACAGATGGGAGAATGCAGTTATGGGAAATTAGAAATGCAACAGTATGTCTGTAATACACATCTTGGAATGATATGTTGCTGTTAGCTGTCCAGCACCTACAGACTTTCCTTTTGGCTCTCTCTGCTGTGACATACATCACAGCTCTGGCCCTCTGAGTCCCTCCAACAATGGTCGGCTCATGTACTAATGCTACTTATTTGTGTTTACACAGTAGTTATAGTAAGTACTGGTGGATGCAGCTGACATATCACATGATGTACTGTCAGTCAGCTCCTCCAAAGTCTGTGAATGGCACACAGGCATAGTTCAAACATTGAATGAACTAAAAATAATGAAACAACTCCAAAAACGAAAAAACTAGTAAAACTGAAGTAGACACAGCGGCACTCAGAAAACAAAATGAATTTAATGTAAAGCGCTTTTTGTTTGATGTTATACACAGACTTCTTCAGACAAACACAACTTCCCACACCGGAAGTATAAATGCAACCTAATTAAACAACTTAATTAGATAATAGGAAAATCAGTTGTAATCATTTAAACTAAAAGGCATACTACCATCTTCATACAACTTACTCCGTTTGAACACCACATAAAAGCAGTAAAAATGTTTAAAAATATATAAAACTCAATACATATACATATAAGGAAAAAACACTACTCTGTATTAAAACTGAATATGATTTAAAAATATCTTCAGGAGCCCTAACTAACAACTTAACAGTTGAGACGAATTGACAACCCTTCATCTTATAAGACTTTTAAGTTTTAGAATGCTGCTAATAGAGCAGCATTCATTCAGCCCTGGAAAACTATAGGCATTTAATCTTATCTGCCAAAATAATTCCAATTCTTCGAATTTTAGGGGTGTTGGACCACCCCTAACATCCTGGACAATTTGATCTTTCACTAAAAAATTAAAACTGTGATCAGGGCAAGATAGAACATGCTTGGCCAAAGCATTTTCAGATTTTTTCTTATTAATAGCATAAATGTGCTCATACAACCGGTCACAAAGTTGTCTTTCAGTTTTTTCAGTATAGAAAGCGGGGCAAATCTGACACTGAGCCAAATAAACAATCATCTTAGAATTACAGTTCGCCCTACACTTTAAATTATATTGGAAATCATGCACTTTAAATCTGTTAGATTCTATATGTGTTTACAATAATTGCATGCTTGGCATTTGTACATTCCAACTGTTTTAGGATATGTCTGTTGGTGCTGCTCAAAGAATGCCTTTAAATTTTTAGCTTTCTTGTAAATCACACCAGGTTGATTTCCCATCCTACTATAAACACTAGGGTCACTTCTAAATAATGCCCAATTTTTAAGAATAGTGCCAAAACAAGCATTGCTATCAATATTAAAAGTAATAATAAACCTTGGACCTTGAATGTCAGGTTTAGTAATCGTGTTGCTGACATTAAACAAAATAGAATCCATATTCCCATCTTGCTCTGTCTGCATAAGTCCAGTACTCAAAATCGGTTTATAAATATTTCTTAATCTCTTATTCGTGACTTCTTCAACTAGGTCATCAATCAATGTTTCAGGATAACCACGATATAGAAACATACTTTTTAAGTTTACATTCTTCATCGAAGTTAGCATCAAGACTAACAATACAGGCTGCCCTTACCAACTGGCCTTTAATAACTGCCCGTTTCTGGTGATGGGGATGACAGCTCATAAAGTGTAAGAAGGAATTTGAATACGTGCTTTTCCTATGAATTTTTGCCACATAACTTTTAGTAGAATAGTCCTTGGATAACCAAATTTCCAAATACGAAATGGCATCCATACTAAATGTAGATGTAAATATCAGATACTGGGTGGTACCATTAAAATAGTTTACTACCAACTTGCTAAACGCTACATTTCCATCCAACAGGATGAAAATATCATCTAGGTAATGTGTGTAAAAGACTATTCTATCCTTAAATTCAAAGTTGTTAAATACAAATTCATGCTCCCAATGGGCCATAACCAAACTGGCAATACTTGCCCCACAAGGAGAACCCATTGCAACCCCCACTTTTTGTAAGTAGAAATTGTCGCCAAAGATGGAAAAATTATTATCAAGGATTAAGTCCATTAGTTCACTAACTAGATCCAACTCTTTCTTAGTAGCACCATTTTTCTTTAATACTTGGCCCGCCCAGTCAGTAGCAATGTCATGAGGAATGCACATATACAAGTCCTTAACATCTACAGTGAGGAAACCATGGTTTAAGTTAAATTCAAGTCGATTATTTTTTTCTAGAAATTACCACGAATCATTACAGATCTGGTGTTCACTAACCAGAAATTTTTGTAAGATGGAATCTATAACTTTCGCACATGAGTATGTGGATGATCCCCATCCATCAACTAGTGGACGCATAGGGGGATTAACCACATCTTTGTGAATTTTAGGTATCCCAAACAAATAGGGATACCTAGGGTACACAGCAGACATGTAATTAAACATATTCTGGTCAATCCTACCTTCCATATACATTTCCTCAATAGTGTTTTTGATGCTATTGTAAGCTTTATTTGTTTCCAAACGTGAACTAAATATATAAGAAGGGCTCTTAAGTAAGCTCACCATCCATTCAAAATAATCAGAACTATCAAACACCATTAAGTCCCCTCCCTTATCCGGTTTGCAAATGCAGATGTCATGTGATTTAATAAAATCTAGGCATTCTCTTTCCATCTTGCTTTTAAGATCTATGGTAGAAACACTGTTCCCATGTTTAAAGTTCTGCCTAATGTCAAGTTCACACATTTGCTCAAAAACCTGCAATAAGGATGCAGAGGGGGATTAAAAATGCTAGGGATTCTAAATTTATTACCAATATCCACTACACCACCTCCCATCATGAGATTGAAATTTAATTTCCTGGTGAAAAGTTTGACATCTATAATGGTCCTCACAACATCAAGTTTCTGGGCTGGAACACAAGTATAACCCTTAGAAAACAAATCAACCATCTCTAGAGTGATATTGACAGAAGAAAAATTGTACACGTTAAAGTCACCATTTGAATTAGTTATAATAACTGGTGAATTTTTAAGCTGTATATTAGGTGTCTCATACACATCATCACAAACAGGAAAAACATCAGAAGAGTTAGAAGCAAAGCCAGATAAATATTGAACATCCAAAAAGGCAAGATCAAAATGAGAAATGTCAAAAGAATCATTATAATCTTTTGTTACAACAACAGAGTCACCATTATTTAAGTCTTGTGTGTCCTGAATTTCTGTTTGGGCCTCTGGGTATATTGTCCATTCAATTGTTTTGGTCTGGCTCCTAAAAAATTAGAATCACGATGATTCAAATTATGTTGACCTGATTTATTGTTGTTTTGTAATCTTTTGCTCCTTCTAACTTCAGTTTGCATAGCTTCTTCATTTACCAAAACAGTATTGGTCATAAAGTTGTTATATGATACCTGGTTTTCATGAGAAATCACACTAGAATTGGGTGCTGAGACCCTGTTGTCACCAGGTAAATTGACTAGTCTAGCCGGACCCTGCAAGGCCTGTGATGGTGGTAGCAATGGATATGCGGACCCATCACTGTAGGCTTTACTATCCCTATCAAGCTTCTTTATTTTGTCGTTTTTGAGCTTAATCAAGTATTGGTCAATACTTAAAAAAACTCGAGTATAATCATATTTGTAGCAAAAAAAGTTCTTTGTCAAGTTTAATCAAACTGTCCAGTTCAGCTACTTGTTTACTCAACATATCAACCGACAGGGTGTAATGCTTGATCATTAATTCTAAAAGTTCAAACCCTGTCAGTCAAACAGTTCAAGTAAATCCTTATGAAAAGCAGAATTAGCAACCAAACCAGTCGGGTATTGATAACGCCTCAACCCCTTAGGGACAATCTTACGGGAGAGGCATTCCCGAAAGTAAGAAATTTCAAGCTGAGTCTTTTTCAGTTTAATCAATAAATTGTCCAATGATTTAAGATTAAGAATAATATCAAAACAATCACCTTCACTATCACATTGTAATTGAACAGACGTGTTAGGAGAAGTGGAAAAAGTGAAACTGTCAGCCATCCAGTTCTCAATATCAGGGAAATTAAAAGAATTGCTAACCGCTTCCGTTGGCGTATTAGCGGCAGGTCTCTGCCCAGTCAAATTAGTGTTATTGGTAGTTATAACATTCCTTGTGTTACCTTGTGAACCTGAATTGACGTCTTGACCATCCTGACCCATTGGCGCTACCAGGTCCGTGAATAGTGCACTGGCTGGAATACTCCTCTGCCCTTGTTCAACCCTCAGTGTGCCAAACGCTTGTTGAGCCAATGGAACTACATTCTGGTTGCCCAAAGTGTGGTTAGGGTTTGATGTAAACTGCAAAGCTGATGAAGATGGTAACAATCCACTGGTCAGTCGTTGCTGTTGCTCTAGGTGATCAAGTCTCACCAATAAAGAGTCCATTCTTGTTAATAAGGAATCCAAAAGGTTGTTACTCACTGAAATAGCATCCCTTGCATATGTTGCATTCATAACACTATCGCCACCTTTAAGGAGCTCAGGAGTAGCTTTCGGAGAAAAAATGCTGGGGCTCACTTCAGTACCAGATGCTATACAAACTGAGAATGAACTAAAAACAATGAAACAACTCCAAAAATGAAAAACTAGTAAAACTGAAGTAGACACAGCGGTACTCAGAAAACAAAATGAATTTAATGTAAAGCGCTTTTCGTTTGATGTTATACACAAACTTCTTCAGACAAATACTACTTCCCACACCGGAAATATAAATACAACCTAATTAAACAACTTAATTAGATAATAGGAAAATCAGTTGTAATCATTTAAACTAAAAGGCATACTACCATCTTCATACAACTTACTGTGTTTGAACACCACATAAAAGCAGTAAAAAATTTTAAAAATATATAAAACTCAATGCACATACATATAAGGAAAAAACACTACTCTGTATTAAAACTGAATATGATTTCAAAATAACTTCAGGAGCCCTAACTAACAACTTAACAGTTGAGACAAATTAACAACCCTTCATCTTATAAGACTTTTAAGTTTTAGAAAGCTGCTAATAGAGCAGCATTCATTCAACCCTGGAAAACTATAGGCATTTAATCTTATCTGCCTAAATAATTCCAATTCTTCTAATTTTAGGGGTGCTGGACCACCCCCTAACATTCTGGACAATTTGATCTATCACTAAAAATTTAAAACTGTGATCAGGGCAAGATAGAACATGCTTGGCCAAAGCATTTTCAGATTTTTTCTTATTAATAGCGTAAATGTGCTCATACAACCAGTCACAAAGTCGTCTCTCAGTTTTTCCAATATAGAAAGTGGGGCAAACCTGACACTGAGCCAAATAAACAATCATCTTAGAATTACAGTTCGCCCTACACTTTAAATTATATTGGAAATCATGCACTTTAAATCTGTTAGATTCTATAATATGTTTACAATAATTGCATGCTTGGCATTTGTACATTCCAACTGTTCTAGGATATGTCCATTGGTGCTGCTCAAAGAATGCCTTTAAATTTTTAGCTTTCTTGTAAATCACACCAGATTGATTTCCCATCCTACTATAAATACTTGGGTCACTTCTAAATAATGCCCAATTTTTAAGAATAATGCCAAAACAAGCATTGCTATCAATATTATAAGTAGTATAGTTCAAACATTGCCCAGATGTCTCTGACTGTTCCTGATGTAATCTGCCTAGGTCACTGTGTACTCCACATTCGTATGTCATCCCTTGAGAGCTATACCTAGTATACCTGTTGACCCCCTACAGCAGGTTATAGCCAACAGTAGTGGGGGGGACAGGCCTGGCCTCAGCAACAGATTGCACATATCAAGCATACGACATACGGGAATGAATACAGTAACAGATATTAATGCATCATAACTGTTTTCTGAGGGGTCTGGCATGTGACAGCCAGATTCCCCACAGTCTGGAAACAACCATTACATATTGTCCAACTGTTTGCCAGACATCCACATTTGTCTGGCAGAGGATCCACATATATCACACACATGTACACATTCTGCAAACATCTGTATACTGCGAATGTCAGACACCTACAGGGAGGATACCCTACAACACATTTCCAGTGCTGTCATTGGGTTACAAAGATGTTGCTGGACTACCCCCATAAACTTGTAGTACCACTCACCTATTTTTTGGATGGTGGCTGCATGACATGGTACTGGGACTTCGCCCATAGGGGTCACACGACAGTAGATTGGCAGTGATGGGTGTGGAGACATAACAACACAGTCCGTCACAGCACACAGGGCCATACCGGTATACCTAGGATCATAGGAGGTTACTAAGCTATTGGTCCTGAGGCCCTCATAAGCCTAGCCCAGAGCTTAGCCCATGTTTATGCAAGTCAGCAACCGATGGCCCAGTCCAACAGGGACACACGTGGAATCCCAAGGGTGTATGACTGTTTGCCATCCAGTTATCCAGGTTTCACTTAAAAAGGGGTAAAGAGGTACTCTGCCTGATGTGGACAGGGTGCCCATTCCACAGCTGGGTGAGTGTCTGGGACATACATCTGACCCGCCAACAAGTCCTGATGTCACAGACCAGGTTGAGGGCACATGTGCGGATTACTCGAGTGGAGCTTGACTTGTGGATGTGCAGCAGTTCCATCAAGGTCCGTGATCACCTTGTATGCCAGACAGAGGTCACGTCTGAGGAGTCTGTATGAAAGTGGGTAGAGGGATAGGGCTTTTAGCCCATCTGTGTACAGTAGATATTTGAGTCCCTTGTATTCCCTGGTGAGGAACCTCTGTGATCTCTTCAGCTGCTGCATGTGCTTTGTAAGGTACATGATGAAAAGGGCATTATACTCAATAATGGGCCTTATTAGGAAGGAATACGGGGATATTATGACCCCCATGTCCCTGCATGAGATACCCTTATGTATAAGGTGGGCCATGTAGAAGGCTTTCCTTACAACAGAAACAACATGGTGGTCAAATGTCATGGTGCCATCAACCTGTGTGCCCAAATCCCTCACAACTGATTGCATACTTAGGATGTTGCTAGTAATGAGATAATTTATGGGGACATCACTCTCCTCAAAGCGGATGGCACTGCATTTTGGGGTATGCAGCCTGAAGCCATGTGTCTGGCATCACTCAGGTGTCTGCCTGAGACCCCCTTGGTATATGTCCACATCACTAGTGGATTTCGTGACAGCATCCAGCATCCAGTCTTCTGAAAATGTGGCCAGCCATAGACCACTAGTTGTGCCCTGCACCTCAGAAGAGTAAATCACACATAACAGAGGCCCCAAGAAAGAACACTGGGTTATGCTGCTAGTTACTGGTCTACTGCTTGATGTGGCTTCCCTTATATTGACTAGGTGGGTGCTGTCAGTGTGCCATTGTGCTACTCATCTGGTAACATATGGAATGATACCTAGTTGAGAGTGTATATCAATTATGGCAAAATGGGGAATACTGTGAAAGTCTTTGGCAAGGTCAAGGTAGACAGTATGCACTGTCTCTCCCTCATACATCGCTTTGGTGACTGTGTCAAAGAAGTCAACCAAATGTAGCAGACATGATCCCCCCTTGACAAAGCCAAACTGTGTGTGATCAAGTGTGTTGAGGTCGCCAATTTCCTTGTTAATGAAGTTCATGATAATTTGTTCCATGGCCTTGCAGATCAAGAAAGTTAGGCTGAAGGGTCTATAATCTGCTGAATTGATGGATGCTCTATATAAGTGTAAAGGAATGACAGTGGGTGTCTTCCATTCGACTGGGACAAAGTTGGTATTCAGGCTTTGGTTGAACACAGTGCCTAATGGTGTTGCAGGTTCATGCTTGAGGTTATGTAGGATGCATCCTACAATGTGATCAGGTCCAATGGAGGCTATATTCCACGACTTTGAGATGGCAGTGATGACCTAGATATAAGGGGAAGGGGCAGGTACTGGGGATGTCCTGATGTACTGAAGTGAGGGCAGGGGCTGAAACTTTCACTGACTCTGTCAGGAAGCAAGTTTGGTATATCTACAGCACTTGTATATCTGGTGTCTTGACCACCACTTCTGAGCAGATATAGGTGCTTCCTTTGAGGTTGCAGACATACATGAAGAAGGAGATATGACTGTCTGTAGTGGATGTCACCAATGTGGGCTCGGAGTTTGCTTTGCAGGATTTCAGTACTGTTCTTATTTGCTTGATTGTTTAGGCTAAGGGAGACATTAATTCAAATTGGGCACCTGCTCCTTCTTGGTCTTGGACAGCAATATTTTGCATCTGTTACAGAGTCTGTTTATTGCAGATGTCCACCAGACAGGTTTCCTTATCCTTGCAGAGGATGATGTAGTCCTGTTGGGTATACCTGACTCCATGCATCTATACAAATGCACGAATAGTGCTTTGGTGTATTTGTGGTTATTGGTGCCAGTTCCTCCAGGGGGGGGGGGGCTGTGAAGCTGTTTATACCATTCCTCAGGAGGCTATAATCAACTTTGGAGATGTTTGTTTGTCTGACACTAGCTAGGTGAGAGATGGTGACTGCAAACGAGACCACTTTATGGTTGGTTTTACCACAGAGGATGATACTGTAAGGATGCTGCAGTGGTTACCCATGTTGTTTAATATCAACTCCAAGAGATCTTCACCTCATGTTGGGGTAGCAACTAGCTGTTCTATGGTGTTTACATTGCCAAATTCCATGAATCTCTGGGCATTTTTGTGCTGGCATGAGTAGTTCTTCCAATCTATGTTTGGGTAGTTAAAGTCACCCAGGATCAGAGTTCAGAGTCGAATCCTGATACAGTTGAACAGGTCCATATAGGCAGAATGGGCTTCCTGGTCACATGTGGGGGCTGATTGCTAGCTATGATTTCAATAGGGGTCTTGGCAATGGATAACTGCACCTGGAGTGTCTCCTGTGCATCTTGTGGTTTGACCAGCCTGGAGGTGTGTATGTCTTTCATATATAGTGAAACCCCACGCACCTTAGCTTTACTGCCCACACCTTGGGGTCTGACTGTATGATAGGATGGGTGACCATGAAAGGCTGGGGTACTCTCTGCAGCTTTGAACCAAGTGTCTGTGACTGCACAGATGTCAGCATTTTCCAGGATTAAGATTGCTTGCAATGAGTGCAGATTTATGTTTAGACACCTAGCGTTTAGCAGCATGGCCTTCAATTTGTGATTTGTTGACAGTTATGTTGGTACTGTTAATGTCACTACTTTTCCTAATAAAGGCACTATGGGGATGGCAAGAACCATGGCCAGAAGCCTGAATGTGGTGAGACAGATGGAGACCATCTCTGGCAAAGCATCATGGTCTGTTGATCATATCGTCCCAGGCTGTCAGGTACTGGATCCCCCTGGAATGGTACCAGAAACCAAGCCAAGTGTTAAGGTCAATCATTTTTTGATTGTATTGCGGCAACATTCTGGGTGATGGCAGAATGCTGCTTAATGTTAGGGACATACCTGCCTGTGACACAAACAGCGGGCTCAAGTATGTCTCTCTTCATATAGTCTAGGGAGGTATGTCTCAGGTCAGGCATGCCAACATGGACTATGACAGACTCATAGCAGTACCTGTTGTTGAGAGACAGCAGTGCATATGTGATATGGCAGATTCTGGCACCTGACAGACAAGTAAATGATCTGCCCCATATACAGCCTGGTGGGAGGCACATCTGTGTGTCTTACAATGGAGTCACCTATGACTATGATTTATGGTGATGCCTTAGTGGCTGTGGGACACAGGTATGTGGCTATGCTTGGTATGTGGAGTGGAGGGGTGTGGAGTTCATGTGGGTTTTTGCCTTGGAGGTCTCCTTTGTTTGGGGATGTTTATGATGAGGACCTCTGCATATGTGGGTGTGTGTTGTGTAGGTGTGGGTGGTGTGTGAGGTGTACTGATTGTGTTGACAACCTTTTCAGTGCCAGATATGTGAGCTTGAGAGGGAGAGAGCATGGACTGTAGGCTCCTAATGTCATTGCATCTCTCATAAATTGTGTTCCTTGTGGTGTTTGTAGATGGTTGTCCATGTACATGAGACAGTTGCTACACCGTGTCAGGATGCCCATATCAACCAGACTGGCAGGGGAAATTGTAAGACACTGTCCAGCCATATTTGTCAGAATCTGAGGTAGGAAGGCCAGGGAGACCAAATGTAGGAGGCTTACACAACCACATACAATGTAAACAGTCTATAAACAAGTAGTAATAGGTGCAACAGAAAAGATGCAGTTAAACATCTTAGAGAACATGCAGCAGATAGCAGGAAGCAGCAGGATGAGGAGGGAAATGCACCATGTATTGCCACTATGTTACGGATAGCCACATACATACATACTATGGTGATAGATGGTGGGGTATGATGCAGGAGTTAGCGGAGGATAGTGCTGGCAAATGTGGATGTGCAGGGGGTGTGTACATAATGGACAGCAATGTATGTGGTCCTGTGACATGTTCCCCTCTTCTTGTCTTTCAGGACTGATGTACAGATAGAGGAACCCACCTTTTTCTGCAGCCGAGAATGAAGTTAAAGTTGATGGCTTCAGACTGCACCATGACATCATGCTGTCAAGGAGTCACCATAATCAGGAACAATGCACTGCACTGTTGTCAGACCTTGTTGCATTAGTAAATCACGTCGGGCTACAGAAAACAAGCTATAAGCAGGTCCAACAATGGGCCACAGACATGATAAATGCTGCATGGCAAAGGGCCGCAGCTGTGGCTCGGGACCATGTTGGCACTGGTGGAAAGCCTCCAACACAACAACCACTCTCAGCTGCAAAGGAGTTCCTGGCAAACCTGGGTTCAACCACCAGCTCACAAGCATCCATCATCCCTTACATCATGGAGGTGGGTGGCACAGCTTCCATAGCAGAGAAGCATCCAGGTAAGCCTCCTGCAGTCAGCACTTTAATACTGTAGCAGTAATAGTGACAGCCTATGCATACCTGTACATAGATGTTAGGTCAACCTGCATTTGGGGGGGGGGTTGTAACACATACATGTGCACACATACTCAGAATGTCAGCAATGTGGGCAGTATCACAGTTTATACTGTACATGTTGATATATGCACATATTATCCTGTACCAATGCCACATTTGTGTTTGCTGACAATACCTCTCCTCCACAATTCCATAAGTTCATCTGCTGTGGCCGGAGTTCAACATCCTGTAGCCAGTGAGCATGAAACTGTTTTGTTATGGCTCAGCTATACCCTAGGAATGTTAAGGGCTGCCAGTTTGCTGTGGACACAACTGTCAAGCTTAGTCATAGTACAATACTTCTATGCTCAGTTGTGGAAGGATTCACTGCAATGTATTGAACTGGTAATCATAGTAGCATGTTTGCAGGAGCTGTAACATATTTGCACACATTTTTGTGAAGGTGTATGCAGTCTACTATACAGGGAGCAATGGTATGGTGGAGATGGGTACACTTTGTTTTAAGTGAAGGTCCATCACATGCACTGACATGTCACTTATCTCACAGGTGTATAGTACTGACAACATTAACTGGATGTAGCTGCACTGCATGTTCTTAAGGGCCTGTCTTGTCTGTGTCTGTTGTGGTCTGCTTGTGTGTTGTGCATGGGAACAGTAATAAGGTGTGGTATGTATAATGCAGTTGTGGCAGCTCACCTTTAAGTGTGTGTTTGTGGATTAGCAGACATAATAGTGCATGTATTAATGTAGTCATGTTGTCTTCCTCCTCACAGGTGGCCATGGAGGTTGGAGCTTGTCCCCAGACAACCTGATGTCAGTGTCTCATCAGACTCTGATGATGATGGTGGCCATAGTGAGGCACAGGTGGGGTTGTTGGGGGCTGAATCTGTCCCATGGGTTGACATCCCACTTCTTTCCCCAATGTTCCCGCACGCAGTCAGTATGCCCACACATACCCATTCTCCTGTGGCCACAGATATTCGAAAGTCAGAGGGTGGTGACATCAAACTGGAGAGTGTGGCAACTATGGCATCTGTGACTGTAGACACTAGCCATAGCCAGAGAGCTGGTGAGGTCCACACAGACAGATTGATAGGGGTGCTCGAAGGAGGACTGCTGCCCATCCACCACCTGTCACAGGTGTCACATCATGAGTCACTCGATGTATGTTTCGATCTGTCATGAAGACACAGCCATGTTCTGAATGCAACACCAGATGGATTCTCATGATCATGGATGCATCACTGTCTGACATCCATGACTCCACCCACAACACTGGTGACACCATGCATCATTTTGCCAATGTAGTGGACAGATGGTGGCGTGAGACATTATCAGTCCTTAACCATGCATTGTCTGTGCTGGAACATGTGGTGGAAGTAGGGGTCAGCACCAACATCAGATGAGAGTCCATGTAGCCATGCACAGTCACGCTCCCATAGTGGCTGTACCACCAGCACTACAGAAGGGAGGGTGTTGCCCACATCACGACAGGGCAGGCCATGGGCACATGGTCCTGGGCAGTCCCATGAGGGACATGGACCCAGCAGACACCAGTCACTATCAGCAAGTAATACCGCATCTGATCCTGGGCATGGTGGTGCCAGTACCATACCTGGCAGAGCCAGTTCCAGAGTTCATGGCCAGAGACGGTGAACTGTAAATTCTGCCATGTACAGTGCATAGCTGTCTAACATACCCTTGTGTAGGGCTTGCAAATGGCTTGACAGTGTACATGCATGCACTCACACATCACTGTCACATACAGGTCAGCAACAGACACACACAGCTTATCTCCATGGCCCAGCTGACCAGCACCCCTCCAGACATACACACACAATGTCAACTGTGTGGCACAGCCTAGGCCTTTGGCATCCCCACACCACACCCTGTGCATGTGATGATAACCATGCCACATCCCAGTCATCCATACCATTGATGTAGGGACATGCAAATATTTGTCTGATGCCCAGGGTGACTACTGCACATTTAATGACAGTTTCTAGTGCAGTAGTGTTATGCCCTGTAAGGTGATATGTCATGAGTACACATCAAAGTGTATGTACCTTTGTTCCATGATGTTGCATTGGTGGTAGTACTGCTGACTGACTGTTGTCTCCCACACCTTTTTCTGTTTCTGTTTTGGGGTCTGTGTGTCTATGCCATGGAGAGCTTGTGTCAATACAGTGGCTCAGGATGGCATGGTGGCAATGCAGAAATGTGACTTTGCCAAGGTATGGCTGTATATTTGCATGGTTACTTAGGTGCATATGTGTAGAACAGTGCATCAGGGACAATAGGGGCAGGCAACATAATCTTGCATGCATACCCTGTGACACAGCATGCTACTCTTGATACATTTCACCAGAGAGTTCAGTAGGATCATAGGAGGTTACTATAATTATGGCAGTAGGATCATAGGAGGTTACTATAATTATGGCCCTGGGGCTCTAACAAGCCTAGCCATTAGTTTATCCTCAGAAGGAAACATCAGTCAGCACCTGTTGCCACAGTCAATGAGGGACACCGGTGGGACCCCTGGGACAGAATTGTGGTTTCCCATCCATTCATCATGGTTGCTTTGAAGAGAGTCAGCATGGTACTCTGATGTGTATGGGAAGTGTATTCCTGAGACAGGGCAGCCTCTAGGAGGCAAACCTGTCTCTCTAGCAGGTTGTGTTGATGTCGCATATCAGATTCAGGCCTGTCATACAGGTAATGCACGAGGAGTTAGACTTATGGATATGGGGCAACTGTAGTAGGGCAGGGTCCAATATTGCCTTGTAGTTGTGACACAACCCACCTCTAAGCAACTTGTCCAATACCAAGTGGAGCAATAGTGATTTCAGCCTGTCTGCATTGGAGAGGTGTTGGAGGCCATGGATTACCTTTGAGAGGTATTTTCATGGCCTTTCCAGTTGCTGCAGATGCCTGGCTAGGTACATACCAAACGGGGAGTTGTAGGAAAATATCAGTCTACAGAGTGAGGACTATAGAGAGGTAATGACCATCTTTTACCTGGATGCAATCCCTTAACCTATGATATGAGCCACTTACAAGGCTTTTCTGACCACTGCCACTACATGATGGTTGAATGCGAAATTGTTATCAACCTGAGTACCCAGGTGTCTCAACACAGTTTGTGTATTTAGAGGGTTACTGTTGATGCAGTAAAATGTGGGGCTGTGTCTTTGCTGAATGGTATGATGATATGGTTTTTTGGGTTTAGCTTGAGTCCAGGACCTTGTCACAAGTCTATAGTTGATGTAAGACTCTCTTACAGTATGTTAACATCATTTGGGGAGTCAATGACAGACAGCACCCAACTTACAGTCGTCCACATACTTGTTCAGTACCTACAAATGTAGGTAGTGGCAGGTAGCATTCATGTCTAGATACATGTGGGTTATTTATGGACAGCAGGTACTCACAGCGTCTCAAAATGTATACATATTGCACACACATAGGCAAGACAGATAGGGTTGTCACCTTATCAAATGCTCAATGTGGGACACTTTTGTAGTAACATGAGAGTTGGCAGGACAAACCATATCCACGGTGAGTGCAACGGGCAGAAGCTCACTGTTTTTGACAATATAACATCTTATTTTTGTAGCATTTGCCTAGATTATGCTATTTATTATAACATTTAGGTGTCTGTGATGTAAGATTATTTTATACAACTATTAGAATAATGTATGCAATGTTTGTTGTTTTACACTCTTGAGACATTGTATTGTTTTAGTTTTTTACACAGGAAACACCTGGCCAAACATGGACTGCAACTTGCACAGTGGGACAGGTGGTAACTCTAACACAGTCAAACTGCTGCAATGGGATACACACAAACACACACACACACACACACACACACACACACACACACACACACACACACACACACACACACTCATGAACTGCCCGTGTTGAGTGTAGAACGCCTACCTGTCTAGTTGTACATACTATAGTGCTACATATGTATCGCATGCACCATGGAGCTTATGTGTTTTTGGAGTGTCTGCCACAACTGTTCAGGTGGATGACATCTGCAGGTGCTGTAAAGATTGCCAATGGGGGGGGTTAACAGGTTTTCACAGACCCTTAAATTGTATAACCATTGCACACACACAGGCAAGACAGCCACACTACTGCATGGGGATATGCTTGCACACACACACTCACAGAGTTGCCATTGTTGGGATTAGTACCCTACCTATCTAGATGTATATACTATAGTGCTACATATGTATCGCATGCACCATGGAGCTTATGTGTTTTTGGAGTGTCTGCCACAACTGTTCAGGTGGATGACATCTGCAGGTGCTGTAAAGATTGCCAATGGGGGGGTTAACAGGTTTTCACAGACCCTTAAATTGTATAACCATTGCACACACACAGGCAAGACAGCCACACTGCTGCATGGGGATATGCTTGCACACACACACTCACAGAGTTGCCGTTGTTGGGATTAGTACCCTACCTATTTAGATGTATATACTATAGTGCTACATATTTATCACATGCACCACTGACCTGTTGTGTTTGGAGAGTGTTTAACTGTGCTTCTAAGGTGGATGACATCAGCATGCCCTGTAAAGTAAGGCAATGTGGGGGTTAGCAGGTAGGCATGTGCCTTAAAATGTATTAGCAATTTACACACTTAGGCAAGACAGTCACACTGCTGCAAGGGGATATATTAATGGACACACACAAAAGGTAGCTGATGTGAGATTAGAACCCCTACCTATAGGTTCATAGGTTCATAGGTTGGTACTAGGCTATCAGCCCTAGGGCCTATACAAGCCTAGTCATAACAATTCCCTGGCTATTTCTTCCCACACTATTTACTTCCCTGGACCCCTGTCTAGCAGGGCGACTGTCGTGATCCCCGGGGTGAATTTCCTTTCTCCCATCCAATCGTCAAGGTTCCTTTTGAAGAGGACCAAAGAGGCACTCCGCTTGACATGTATGGGCAATCTATTCCAGAGTCTGTGGAGTCTCTGGGTCAGGAACCTATCCCTCCAGCATGTTTTGTTTATTGTGATGACAAGGTTTAGATCCCTGGAGCATGTGGCTCTGAGGGATTGGGATTTCTTTAAGTGTAGCATGTCCAACAGCTCTGGGTTTGACATGGCTTTGTATGTTAAGCAAAGATCGCCTCTGAGTAGACGATATGCGACAGAGTATAGCTGGAGTTTTTTAAGGCGGTCAGCGTAGGGCATCCGCTTTAGGCCTGTGATTCTTTTAGTGAGGTATTTCTATGGCCTTTCCAGTTATTGCAGATGTCTTGAGAGGTACATACCAAACGGGGCATTGTATTCCATAATGGGTCTAATGAGGGATGAGTGCAGTGGGACAATGACCTTTTTTTTCCTGGATGAAAAGCCCTTAGTGATGAGGTGTGCCACATAGAAGGATTTCCTGACTGTTGTGGCGTTGTGGTTATCGAAGGTGAGACCACTGTCCACCTGTGTCCCTAAGTCTCTTATGAAACTTTCGGCATTTAGTGTACTGCCACCTATATGGTAATTCATGGATACATGTTTTTTCCCAAAGGGGATAACTATACATTTCTTGGCATTGAGCTTGAGCCCATGGCTCTGGCACCAAGCATCTGTTTCTGTAAGGCCCTTTTGTAGAGTATCCACATCATTTGGGGATTCAATAATGGCTCCCAGTTTGCAGTCATCTGCAAACTTTGTTATCCAGAGTCCCTTAGTGTTGGCCTGTACTTCAGAGAAGTAGATGCCAAACAAGAGCGGTCCCAGCACTGAACCCTGAGGTACTCCACTTGTCACTTGTCTGGAGCTGGATTTGGAGTCGGCTACTTTTACAGTGTGGGTTCTATCAGTAAGCCAGTTAGCAACCCATTGGGTAACGTAGGGATTAATGCCCAGCTGAGTAAGTTTATCTATGATTCCAGAGTGGGGGATGGTGTCAAAGGCCTTGGCAAGGTCTACATAGGCTGTGTGGACCACCTTACCCTTGTCCATGGCTCTGGAGACTGATTCAAAGAAGTCAATCAAGTTCAGGAGACAAGATCGGCCCTTCACGAACCCAAACTGGGTGGGGTCCAGTGTTTGAAGGTTGCCAATGTCTTTGTTTATAAGTTCCATGATAATACACTCCATGGCCATGCAGATAAGGCTTGTCAGACTGATGGGACGGTAGTTTCCGGGATCCAAGGTGGATCCTCCCTTGTGGAGTGGGATAACTGTAGCTGTGCACCACTCAGTGGGCATGAAACCTGAGGTGAGGCTATGATTAAACATGACACTTAGGTGAGGTGCCAGTTCATATTGTAGTTCATGTAGTACACAGCCCGGGATGTCATCTGGTCCCATGGATGCTGTATTCTTAGCTTTGGAGAGTGCGTTTTTTTACCTGTGTGGCCATTATATACTACAGCTCACTGTACTAGTTGCATGCACCACTGGTAACAATGGGTGTACAAGTGACTGCAGCACTACATCACTCTATACCTTTATGTGTCTCTCTCTCTCTCCCTTCTCTCTGTCTCTCTCTATATAATATAATATATATGTATATTATATAATATATATATATATATATATATATATATATATGTTACCCCTGTATATATATATATATATATATATATATATATATATATATATATATATATATATATATATATATATATATATAAAACACTACATATACATATATATCTTATATGTGCCACATACTGATAGATAAGTGTAATCATGTCTGCTGAGGACAGGGACAGAGAGTTAGGTATACATAGCTGTCTGTATTCACAGAAACATGCTGACATCTCAGTTCTATAGGCAGATGAGCCTTCAGACATGGGTCAAAATTAGTGTAGGGGCGTGCCCAGTGTGACCATCAATACTTAAAAGGGGACTCCAGTCCGGACCTACCTGTACTCCAGTCTGGGATTTTGTGTGCTACAGTCAATTGGCTGCTGCACCGGATTACACAGTCCAGCACCTCCCTGATATAAAGCCCAAGGGATTCCCCAGCTGTGTGCTAGCCATGATATCTGACTCATACCTAGGGTGTGTACAGATTGTATTAGGCTGAACAGGGTTTTTCATCATATGAATGAATGGTACATTTTACATAGCAATGTGATTTCACACAGAGCTAAACAGAGGAAGGGCACTGACCAAATCTCTGATCTGTGATATATAACAATAGGTATCCTTTTTTTTTTTGTTCTTTTTTGCTTATGTTTACTAGTTATTGCTTATTCTAGATATTTATAGCACTTTTTATTGTCTGCTGCATACTTTTTACTGTATGTTATAGCTATAAACTAATCTGCATGGTTGTACTAAAATTGTCTGCCTCACAGGGCCAGATAAATAAGGTTTTTACTGTCACACTGTTTGTAAATCTTCTGTAGCTAGTTTCACTGTGTGTAAGGTATTAACTGCAAATGTTTTCCATTTGTTCAACATCTGTTTGTTTGTTCTGATTTCTTGCCAAAGAGTGTATCATATAACTGGTTTGTTTGCAGTTAAAGGCATTCTCTAAACTCTCCTTGCTCCATTATCAGTTTAAATCTTTCATTTAGTGGCTCACTGCGGCTTTTCTGCTGTGGTAACATTTCTGTAGTGTTTTCTCCCTACTGGTGTCTTGTTCTTATACTTGGTGACTTTGCAGTTGCCCGCCCCTACTGTAAATTTGATGTGGAACACTCCTCCCAGTCTAGTGTCATTAGCTCATTCTACCTCATACAGAGAGAACATTTGAAAAGGCCAACCCACTTAGTTTCTTAACATAGAATTTTCTCTGTTTTTCCTTTCTCCCTTTCTAACTGAATTCAATTCAGAATACCGTCTGAATAAATTGCATTTATTTAAACTGTATTTGCTTTAATATTGCTACAACTCAAGTGTTCTAGCTTGCACTGCATTTGAATTGTTTTTAGTGCTGTTTTAGCTGCTTTTCTGTTAAAAAAAAGTTCTAAGCTTGTTTCCTGCCTTTCCTGTAATTAGTTTGCTGTATCCAGGACAGTTTGTAATCTTCTGAGTCCCCCCAAACCTTTCTGTGTTGGGGGGAAGCCTTCTAGCTTATCAGTGGAAGTGGTAAGCATGAGGTAGCCTATCTACCACAAGAGAAGTGGTTTCTGGCCCATAGTTTATTGACCATTTGGGCAGTCTTTCCATCTCTTTCAACTTTCTGGTTTAAAAGCCTGCATTTGCACTTGTTTCCCACCTTTCCTGTGTATCCAGGACTGTTTGTAAACTTCTGAGTTGTGCCAAAAAGTCTGCTCTTCAATTTCTCCCTTAGATCTGCTACTTCTCTCCTCTTCTGCACTTTTACTAGCTTATTAGTCTAGCACTTTACCAGACTTATTGTAGCAATTATTGTAGCACACAAAAGTGCTACCAGCACTAAACGTTCTACAAGGAAGCATCTCCTGTACTTATTATTAATGCCCACCCCTCCAGCCATGTCTAAAAGTCAGTTCCCTGTGCTTTCTGTTAACCTGGTGAATTTGGGCATCCTGAGGCAATGTAGCAACTGCCTCATGTACACTGACAACCCTCTCCTCTTACCTTGTAACACTCATACTTGTGAGAGATACACTTATATATTCAAACTGAAAGCCGCGCACACTCCAGCCAAGACCAGAATAACTGGTCAAGGGGAGAAGGCCAACACTTGCACCAAACCACATGGAACACATAGCCTTCCAGAACACACACCAGCACTACCTTCACATAACAACACAAACCACACACCCACCTTCGCGGAGGCTCTTAATAAAAATCTACCCAAACAGCAGAGGCCTCCAAGGCAGAAATGCATTCGACCACCACAACACAACACTAATCATAAGACACATAACTCTCCTAAACAGTGTGCCACTCAACCAAAGTTCCTAAGGCAAAACAGCATGCCCAACACACTAGTCATAGGTGACTCGATAGTGAGATACACTGATGTCCCACTCACTAGGTTGAATAAGGACAAAGTAACAGTAAGCTGCCTGTCAGGTGCCAGAATCTGCCACATAATGCATGCACTCAGGTCCCTCAACAACAGGTACAAATAGGTTCATAGGTAAGGTTCATAGGTAAGTACTAGGCTATCTGCCCAAGGGCATTTATAAGCCTAGCCAGAATGTGTTGGCTTTCACCACCCCCTTAGATTAGTTCCCTGTGCCTCTGTCCAGCAGAGCCATTAGTTCTCTGTGCCACTGTCCAGCAGAGCCATTGCAGTGATCCCCAGGGTAAATTTTATAGGTGTATATGCTCTGTCATTGTACATGTGGGTGTGAATGACCTGAGACGTACCCCCATGGACTACATGAAAAGAGACATGGAGAAGCTCTCGGATTATATAGCCCAGGTGAGTATGACCCTAGCCCTAAGCAGCATCCTACCATCACCCAGTATGATACCACAGTACAAGCAGAAAATGATTGATTTCAACAATTGGCTAAGTTTCTGGTGTCATTCCAAGGGGATCCACTATCTGTCTGCCTGGGATGACATGACTGACAGACCTTGATGCTTTGCCAGAGATGGCCTGCATCTGTCACCCCTGGGCTTCCAGTTACTGGCCAAGGCTCTTGCCACCCCTATAGTGCCTTTTTTAGACTGTGTTCCAAAGACCAAATTACCACCTTTACAGCTACTAACAAATGCAATCTGAGGGTCATGCTGCTCAATGCTAGATGTCTAAATCTCAAAATGCACTCGCTTGAAGCACTCCTTAAAATGGAGAACATCAATATTTGTGATGTAACAGAGACCTGGTTCAAAGCAGCAGAAAGAACCCCTGCACTACCAGGCTATAACTCATTCCAAACCTTTCAGCCCCAGAACTTGGACAAAAGCTCCAAAGGTGGTGGTGTTTCCATATTCATAAAGGATGTGCACACCTACAGACTGGTAGCCCAACATAAAGCATCAGAGAGAGATACTTCAAGTGCAGCTAACATTGGGTAAGACAGCGATTCAGGTCATGGCCTGCTATAGGTCCCCAACCATGTCCCAAAACTCACACTCCACATTTCTAAGCACCCTGGAGAATATTAGGGTCCAACCTAAGACTCTCATACTGGGTGACTTCAACTGCCCTTCCATTAACTGGGAAAACTACTCATGTACCAATACACTTGCCCAACGTTTCCTAGAATTCATTAATTCCAATGCCCTGGACCAGCTCATTCTTAGCCCCACTAGAAGTAGCAACATCCTTGACCTGGTCATTACTAACATGGGCGACCATTGCTCTACACTGATAGTCAACTCCTCCCTGATTAGATCCGACCACAAACTAATCACCTTGGAAATCCACATAGAGGGAGAAAATAACCCCTTTCTTCCTCTACTCTTCCCTCATTACAACTGGAGTGGCCACAACTGGAGAGGCCACAAAAGTACCTCACAAAGATGATCCTAGGCCTTAAACAGTTGTCCTGTATGGACAGACTCAAAAAACCCGAACTATTCTCTGGCTCATATCGCCTACTTAGAAGCGATCTCTGTTTGACTTACAAAGCCATGTCTGACCCAGCTCTGTTAGAAATGCTACATCTAAAGAAATCCCAGTCCCACCACACCACACATGCTGGAGACCTCAACCTCATTACCACAATCAACAGAACATGCTGATGGAACAGGTTTATAACCCAGAGACTGCCCATGCTATGGAATAGACTTCCCGTGCCTGTCAAACAGAGCACCTCACTGGCCCTCTTCAAGAGAAATCTTGATGATTGGATGGGAAATAGAAAATTCACCCTGGGGATCACTCCAGTGGTTCTACTCGACAGAGGCACTGGGAAATAATTTTGGGTGGCACGATGCCAGGGTAATCCTACGGGCTAGCCTTGTAAAGCCTCCGGGGCCATTAGCCTAGTACCCACCTATGAACCTATGAACCGAATTCCTGGTACATCAGTGGCAGATCATTACAGACTGAAGTGAGGAACTGCTGACAGACATTTGAGTTACTGACTCCATACACAGCAGGGAACCCTTGCTATGACCTGTTCTACTCTGCACTTTCTGCATTTGTCTGGCCAGTAGTTCATCCTTCTCCTTATATGTGGGCCTTTGTCCCACTCCTGTTCCTGGCATTGTCCACAGCTGCAGCTCTATGTAGTTGTAGGTATGCTGTGACTGGGATACAAGATGTAACACCGCATACAGGGTTACAGACTTCACACCTCTGACTGTACCTGTTTTGCAGGATGTCCAGCATTGCACCATATATGCCTGCACTTGTCCTCAGACAGTTTGTGTTGTATTGGTATTATAATGCTACATGGTGCCCATACATCTCAACCTCTTAGAGCAAGAAATCTGGACAAAGCCATATATAAAAGTGGCACACAGGTACAAAAACAGGGATATTTTTTTAATATTGCTCTTACAAACTTAGGCAGTTGGTAGAATAACAGGTTTGTATTAGCATGAATTTTCTGAAGGGTATGAAGCCTGCATCTTAAATGTCTGTTATTATATATAACTTTTTATTGATTTGCCACTAGTTTGCCAGAAAACTGCAATGTTATGAAAAATGGACCAGAAATATGAGGCAAAATGTGGACATTTTGCAAAACTTTGTACATTTGAGAGGTATGACAGTGCCCACTGACTTGTAAATACTGACACAGTTACATGACAGCCTTTACATTCTGCTGCTACTCTGACTTGTTACAACCGACTAGCCACCATCTAGGTTACTCAGAGCTGTGTACTGTCCATAGCTGTGGCTCCCTGTTGCTCCATTGCCTCTGGCTTTGTCCAACTTTCTTGCAGTAACAAATAGTAATATATGGACAATCTGTCGAACTCCTACCATAGGTATAGCTCACATGCAAAATAGTAGGCACAGCCAATCTTGAACCATGAACACCATCAACCATGACAATATACTTAGCCCACTAAGCCACAACAGCCACCAGACAGTGCAGTTTAATTCCTGACACTATCAAGCACAGACATACATAGCACATTGACCCCTGCATATTGCAGAAATGGAACATGTCACCAGGTTGATTGGGACAGCTCTGGCATTGTGTGGTCTGCTGTTATTACCTTACAAACATAATGTTACTGCAGTTGTATGGGAACACGGGTGTGTTAGGAGTAGGGGACTCTAGCATCGACAGTCATGCATCTGTCCTATGACCCCACTGTTTGTCATTTCCCTTGCATAGTGCAGTGCATTTTGCTGCCTTGGGGCCTATTGCATATTATGGGGTGGCTAGTATTGGGCAGAGAGTTCCTGTTGTCCCACATAGCTGTCAGTTGTCTGTAGGTATCACAGTAGCGCACTCTATTCCCTTGCATACATGCAGCAGGTCCATACATATGCTACCATAGTCTAGTACCCCGTACATTTGGGGTAAAGAAGAGTGACTTACCTTGTGCCTGCAGCAGTTCAGATGGTGCTTCAGGGCTGACTCTGTTGGATGAATGCAGTACACAGCCAATACATTGCAAGATACAGGTTGTGTGATGTGGCTGACGTCCTTTTTGCTATGTATGTGAGTCAGAGTGAGGTGTCAGTCCCTAGGTCCATAGGATGTTAGTGCATGTGCTATGCGTTGCCTCTTTGCCAAGGCCAGGACATACTGGGCATGCCTATATCTGCCTACAGGGACAGGGTCAGGGGTTTCCTCCTCTGAGTCCCCCTTTGGCTGTGGGGGCCTTGGTACTGGTAGGGGGCTGTGTGTCCCTTCCCTGTGATGTTCCTGATACAGCTATTTCTGCAGGATCATACTGTGCAGCATGGCATGTACTGTGAATATGTGTGCACATGTGGCCAGAGCATACTGCAGGACTGCAGCAGATAAATGGAAGGCAGTAGAACCGTGACTTAAGCAGCCCAAACACGCTCTATGATGTTCCTAGTTTGTGTGTGTGTGCCTCATTATGCCATTCTTCAGTATGTGTGTGTGCATTCCTGATGGGTGTCATCATCCATGGTTCCAGTGTGTAGCCAACATCCCTCAGTAGATGGCCATATGGGATATTCCCCCTGGCAAACGTCTGTTACAGCTGTGATGCATGCCAGATGTGGGAGTCATGATGACCTGCCAGGGCTGCCAGCACACACATTCATGATAATGCCCTGGGCATTGCACATGACTTGGCAGTTGATGGAATGATACCCCTTGCGTTTGGCGTAGACTCTACCGTCCTCAATAGGTGGTACTCTGATGTGCACATGAGTGCAGTCTATGGCACCCAGTACCTCAGGGAACTGTGTTACATGGTGGAAGAGATGCATATTGCTGGCCCTCTCCTCAGGTGTGTGGGGTAAATATATGTGCTCACTGGCATGTGTTTGCATGGCAGCCAGGAACTAGTGGAGTACCCTGGATGCAGATGCTGGTGAGACCCCCATGTCCCCAGTAGGTCTTTGAAAACTACCTGTAGCTAGTATTCTGAGGGTTACACATACCTTTGTTTCCACTGGGATGGGTTCCCTTCTGTTGGAACTGGTTCTGAGTTGAGGGCGGCAAAGCTCGGTGGGTTCTTGTAGTATGTCCCTGTCCGCCTTATAGCTCTCTACCATCTCCAGCCCATGTAGCCCCTGGAAGGTTATCCTGAGCCTGAAAACTCTTCTCCTTCTCAGTCTAGGCCTATTGTCAGCATCAGCACCAGCACTGACCTCAGCATCCAGCACATACATGTGTAGCAGAGCAGAAGCAGCCCCTATCATTTTGTCAGGTGAAATTCACAAGTGTGTACTTCAATGGTGCAGAGTATGTGGGAAAAATCAGACTGAAGGGTGTATGCATACTTTATAGTGGTGTGCTGCAGATGCAGCCTGTGTGACTGGCTGACTATGATGGATTCCACCTGCCAGGTCTATCACTGAGGGTTTTGAATGGCCCAGTGTCAGTGGAACAGGGCTTATCAGTCATTTATACTTGATTGGCCATCCCAGGCTATTTCTTTGTATTATTTTTTAATTTCTTTCACTGCTAATCACTGTGGCACGGTGTGAAAACCCACAGCATTAGTATAGTGTTCAGCAGTTCAGACATACCCCCATGCACGGGCATGCTCAGCTTAGCTTAAACCAGATAAAACACATGCTGCCAGGCTAAACACACCCCCTTAGCTGTGCTTAGCTGAGTGCAAACAGGAGCCACTAAGCTCCAATCCACTTCAACATAGCATGACACACCCCCTTTTGATGTCAGCTATTGTTCTACTAACACCAACACAGTTCTGGCCCTACACAGGATTTATCTGCGGACACAGTGGCCCATATTTGCTTTTCAGTAACCCCAGCTCATTTGCATACATATCCTTACATATACCTTGGATACTTTACTACTCCGGGGCCTGCCTCCTTAGCAACCACTGAAATCTGCCATTGTATACTCTGCATGTAGTGTACTACAATACATTATTTTAGCAAATGTCTTATTTTCAGTTTTTCAACTTTTTAATTTTTTTTTTTTTGCATAACGGTATGTTTGTGCGTTGCTGCATGCAGCACAAATGTAATATATGTATTAAAAAAATTATATTTTATAACGATTTGCATTCCATTTTGGACTCACTGGGCATAGTCTTGAGCATTTCCATGCCTACATTGCAAAATCCGACCTTCTTATGGGCTTTAACAACCCGTTTAATTTTTACATTTTTGTACATGGTTTTGTTCCGTGTACATTTCTAACACCAACATGGCTCCTACACTGGTACCTTTCTGCATTTTGGATCACAAATCACCCTCATTTTCATGGAATTCACCTGCTTATGAGGTGATTTACATTCCACTGACACTTCAATGCCCTTCTGCCCTGTTTACTGGATTGCTTGGTTGCCGGTTTCCATGCTGGGGCCATGCCACTATGCCTACATGGACAATCACTCCATATAGGTTTTACTGAATTCCCCCTTAAGTCTTTTAACATTAAACATATCAAATTATTTTATTGTTGCAAAGCCCTTAAGGTTTTATACATTTGATTCACATGCAACTAAAGGCATTATATTTGTTTTATATAAAGATTTAACTAAGCAGAAACTGAGAAAAATGAAACAATACCTTAATAATCTGGAAGTCATAACAAGGCCAAAATATGCATATCCACAGCTAGTGGGGTTTGGCTTTATTAGCCTGAAATTGTCCATTGAAATTACTTAAAAAGAAACAAGTCATGGGCATTCAGAATCACCATATAGGTGAAACACCTGATGTTCATAAGGGTCATTTGCACATATCCCATGTGCCTCTGATACAAGAGGTTTGAGAGGTCACTCAGTGGAAGTTCTAGCTTGGCTGGAGTTTTCAATTAGTTTTTACTGTGTTACCTTCTCACTCTTTGTTTTAGAGTTCAAGAGCTAGGAAAGACACAAGTTACAGCCAATGGTCAGCTGCATAGATGTCAAAACTTATTTAAAAAAAATTTAAAGGTTTTAATCTAAGTAAAATATATGATTTTACATGCCTAGTGCCCTTCAGGGTGCTCTAATATTTTGATAAAATATGTACATTTGCATGATTCACATAATATGAACACGGATTACTTACAATCTGTCTAGTGACATGGATGATGGTTTGGATGTAGCACTAGCATAGCTCCCCTTGAAGTATCAGAAAGCACACATGCTGAACTTATTCCCAACAAGGTTGTTGGCACTTCACCCTTTCACTTGTCAAAGGTATATGACATCTTCATCCATCAACCATTGGAATATCTGCTGACATTACCCAATGATTCAAAGGCTACCTAAAAGAAACATCTCCGGCTGTAATGTGGAGGATATTTCCACCTTTCCACATTTGCCAGTCCATCAAGGTGATGCACTGGATAATGGGTTTGGCTCACCTTTAGAAATGTGCTGTAGAAGCAGCCAAAGCCATCCAGGTCCTGCAGTGTAGGGTCCTAAAACTAAACTAAAATGGACAGGTCATTGCTTTTCCTTACTAGGCTCTAAAGAATGGTTCTTTATCTCTGTTGATCTCAAAGAAATATCTTCTTATCCAAAATTCCATACTCAGCTAAAATATCTTCACAATAATGATTCATGCAAATGCCAAATACTCTGGACACATTACATAGCAGAATCTTGCTTTACTCCATCATTCCCAGCAAATTTTTGTATTATTTGCAAATGCAGCTAACTCAAGACTCTCTGACTACACTTTTCATAACTGTAAATCTATTTTTATGTATGCTACTCTTTATGACTACTGCTCTTCCTCTTGCATATTACTTCGGTCAACATTCTAAACTCAACATAAACATTTTGCAATACTGCAATGCATACCGATATATATTTCTTTGCTTTCCTTATTTTCTTCTCTCAAGATTGAGACTGAAATTTATGTTATGTGATCAGTGCTCTACTATGGTTAACAAATTCAAATACATTAAAATAAAATAAATTAAAGTTGTTAAACACACAAAGTACTATGGAGTCACACTGAGTAATGAACTCAAGTTCAACATCTTATTCAGTCCATTATTGCAAGTAGAGATTAGTGTCAGAGAGTTGGCATGACATAAGGAGTCAAAGCATTTATGTATTTCAACAGTTACACCATGTAGCATCTTGCTAACCAGACATTTATATTCTTCCTATGTCTATACAGGACTGCATGAATTCTTGTTGGTATACTTTTACACTCTCGGCATTTTGAAACCATAAACAGGCTTAATAGAGTAGAATCTTACTAGGCTAAAAATACATATATATATATATATATATATATAGAGAGAGAGAGAGAGAGACAGATGTATAGATATAAATTGTATAGAGCTAGAGATAGATATAGATATGTATATATACATCTGTGTGTGTGTGTGTGTGTGTGTGTGTGTGTGTGTGTGTGTGTGTGTGTGTGTGTGTGTGTGTGTGTGTGTGTGTGTGTGCATATAGATAGCTACAGACAGATATATAAGAGGGTTGGGGTTTCTTCCCAGATGCAAGAACACAAGGTACAGATTTTATTCTCACCTTTGAAAGGGAAATTGGATAGGCATAAAATGGTCCACAAAGGCATCTAGCATAGTACTGACCTATAAGCCTATGTATATTATTGATACCTAAAAGCATCAACATGCTTAGATGGTGTTTTTTTATTTCATTGTATCAACAATAGCAATGCCAACATTTGGGTGTTTAAAAGTTTTTATGTATAATCATATAGGCATTAATGTAGTTCGCTGTCTGTCTGTATTGTAAATAGCTGTTTTGTCCATATACTTGGCCAATAAAAGAGCTGATCAACAGTTCTATGAGATCATTACATTACCAAAGCTGGGAAATATGCACTTTATCCAGTGTTGTGCAGTTTCAGAGGTGGAATATCTAATTAGCAGATGGAGTGAAGGGTTTCAAAGTTACATGCTCTGAGGGCATGTCTCAGAGGATGAACAGTGTCCTGTCAATCTTTTTTCTTTCTTTCTGTTTTTTGGTGTTTGTCTTAGTGTTTCATTTGTTTGTGTTTTTTAAGTACATCCATATATTTCATATCAATGTTTACCCTTTCCATTACTCCCTATAATTCATTTCTCTGGTTCCTTTTAAGTATTCATTCTGTACCTGTCTCCTCACTCTTAACATCGCCATTCTTCATTCCTTAACTCTTGCTCCCAACAAAAAAAAACTGATAAATAAAATCTTGACTATGATCCAGATGACCTAAGTTCCATTAGTAGGTCAGGCATCTGTTGGAGCCAGCAGCATAGCTATGGTGGGACAAAAGGGACAACTGCCCCAGTCGCAAAGTGTTAGGGGGCACAATCATCCATCCAAGACCAATTGTGATCGCTTTTATTGCTAACTGGCTTTTATAAGCTGATATTGCTTCAGAGGTCATTCCTGAGAGCTGTAGCCCTCCCTGTATAGTCTAAACAGTAATAACTGATTGATATATTTCTAGCAACCAGTTTGTCACAGTTTAAAAGAAAAAAAAAATATTTATTTTTCTTTCCTTTTTTTAAACTAAAATTTGAGAGCCATAGCGCTCTGTGTGTGGTATAAACTATAGTGACTGCTTGCTACAAATGTAGCTAGCAGTTTGTTACAGTTTAAAAGAAAAAAAAGACTTGTCCCCCACCCAGTAAAATTTGATGAAGGAAGGTTGGGGGCAGGGCACAGAAATGAAACCTGATCGTGGACCTTTTTTAATTGCCCCACAGCTGAACAGGGGCAGGGGTGGTATGAAGAAACAGGATCTGGTTGGCTGGATAGATATATTTTTTTGTGCATGTTGCTCTTCACTTGAAGAGCTGAAGGAGACAGAGAGTAGCTCATGAGACCAGCACAGAGTACTAGCTGAATCACCTACACCTCTGGTTGGCTCTGGCAGTGGGAGAAGAGAGGACTGAAGAAGGAAGACCTGTTAATTTCTCTTTGGGGGAAACATAAGATCATGTATTCATGCATGCACATACTCTGTGATTAACCACTGCCATGAATCCAGTTTTTCATTTGAAACCTGTATGGATGAGTAGAAAATGTGGGATTTATTAGTTTTTAGCTTTTTAAATATGCATGACATTGCACTATAGAAAGATATTTCACTATATAACATACCCAGATGAAAGAATAACATCAAAGTTTAATGTGCTGAAGATTTCTCTATACAATCCTGGCCATTTTCCATGCAGATTCTAATTTAATTCTTGACAATGACACAAAATTAATTTTTTCAGGTTTGATGACATGCTTTTTCAGTGATGGCAGTGCTTGCAATTAATGCCAGGTTTTCGGCATTTATTGGTATGTACAAGTTTCTGTAGGAATCTATAAAACTGAGTGCAAAAATAGGAGAGTCAACAGTTTTGCCTACAAATATTAGTGCCATAAGTCATTAACCTAATGGTCGACAAAAATTGAATGCTTGAGCTTCAATTGCCTGAGATTCAACTCACAGTGATCAGAGTGCCTCCATAGGAAATTACTGTTGGTGAGTTGTGCCAGAAGTGATTCCTTTTTTGAAGGAATTTTTTCCCTTCTTTGAGTTAGTACGACCCTGAAATTGGTATGTATAACTTCAGGGTGTGTGTCGGGGACTTGCCACCCACATTAGGGGTGCAGAGGGCTTGCCCCCCACCCTGTAAAAACACTTTTGGCAGGCTTTTTTTTTGCTGGAAATGCAGTCCAGGGATTTTGATCATTGTTGCATTTGCTTTCGTCCACTTATAGTGGAAGCATCATAAGTTATGTCAGTTATAATTGATGTACAGTCAGACACTGACTGTATTTCAGAAGCAGGTGTTTACAAAAACTGATAAGGGCTATTTACTCATTGCATTTGCATAACACACCTTGACTTTTGTATATCTAGTTTTGATGCCTGACTTGAATTTTTCCTTTTAGTTCATCATAGATTCCAAATGAAATATTGTAAAGTGCACAAGAGACTCAAATTAACAAATTAAAACCTAACAAAGCACCAGGTAATGCTGGAATTATACCAGAACTCTACAAGTTAGTACCCAAAGAAGCCTTGAACATATTACGCAAAGTTTTTTTCTATAGTTAAAGACTTAAAAGTTCCTCCCTCCTAGAAATATACTCGTATCTCCCCAATTTAAAAAACTAACAAAGATCCAACTGAATACTCTTCATACAGACCAATTTCAGTTTTAAATGTAGAGTATACATTATTCATGGCAATTTATGCTACTAGATTAAAATATATTCTACCTTCCATAATTAATGTGGATCAAACTGTTTTTATTCTAAATAGAAATACTTATGACAATATCAAAAGAATAATCACAGTAATTGACTATGTAAGCAAAACAAAATAGAATCTAACATTAATGAGTTTAGACATCAGTAGTGCTTTTGACTCTGTGAATTGGAAATACCTTTTATTAGTCTTAGAGGAATGTAATTTTTCAAGTAATTTTACACATCTTATAAATCATTTTATGACAATTGTTTTGCATTTGTTAAAAGAGATACTTTTACTTCTGATTCAATGCAAATTTTGAAGAGAACTAAACAAGGATGTCCTCTTTCACCCGTTTTTCACTCTAAATATGAAACTTTTGCTAATTTTATTAGGTCAAATTTAGGCATAAAAGGCATTAGCATAAATGTGAATTTGGTTTCTGAAATCCAGTTATTTGCTTATGACATTATTCTGACATTGAGTGACAGTGATAGTTCCCTTTCCGCTGTTGTTAAGGTAATGGATGTGTTCCAAAAAATTGTGTCTCTCTTTTAATGTTAGCAAAACAAAAATTCTACCCCTAAATGCTAATATTGATATGAAAAATGATAGCTTTATTAAATACATCAAAGAGAGAAAAATGAACTATTTAGGTATAATTATAATAGAAAACATTAATAATATAATACATTGCAATTATACTAACAGCATAATCAGTATAAAGAATCTATTAAATAAATGGAACACATTTTTCTTCACAATGGAAGACAGATTGTCTATAACCAAAATAATTGAATAGCATATAAGACTTTTGGTAAAATGCCTCCATCTAAAACATGTATTAAAGAATTTAATACATTAATTTTACAATTTCTTTGGTTCCTTAACAACCCAAGAATTGCCTTAAATCATCATATAAGGGACTGGATAGTAGGAAGGATTGGACTATTAGATCTAGAATTATATTCTTCATCATCAATTATAAAAAAACAATATCTGTTTGGATAAATAATACTTACACAACCGGGTGGAAAGAGTTTCTAGGATCCTTGTCATAAAATTTAAAAATACCATAAAGTCTAATTGTAATCTTATACTACACAATAATTTACATTTGTTGCTAAAAGATTACTTTTCAGAAAGGGGTTACCAAACAGCTGACTTTTATTTTATTTCTACTATATTAAACACCTTTAGAAACTTAATTTATAAAAATCCAACATATAAGACATGGGTTGTTCTTCTCTTCCCTATAGCATACACTCAAAATAATATTTTCCCTTCAAAGTTAGACACAATGATTACATTTAAAGAAATAAATCTGGTATATTGGTTTCAGTTAACAAATAATGAAAAACTGCATTCTGTTGATTATATCATAAGTAAATATGATTTAAGCAAAGATGTGTTGTTGGGTGTACAATCTTGCAGTTAATATGTAGAAGGTAAAATTAAGTTAATGCAACCAAGGGTAAGAGATCTTATCTCAAATTTAATTGAATTTTTAATATCATGAATGCAACAACATACACTGGGAGAGGGTCTCTCATCCAAATGATATAGAGTGGTGAGGAGAGAAGCAAAACATTGTAATGACAATTATTGGAACTATTTTACTCACATTAATAACAGACCCCCAGATGAAGGGTATAAAAAATCATTTTAATATCTTCTAAAGAGACAACTTCCTCTCTTAGATGGAAACTTTTTACTTGGAAATTCATGCATGTATCTTTCTTCACACCTCATAAAATTGAATTAATGTTTAAAAAGAAGCAAGTTTGTTGGAGATGTAAACAGGAGCTTAAAGCAGATTGGCAACACATATTCTTTGATTGTGTTATACTTACACCTTATTGGAATAACACTAATCTTTTTTATAATATTTATTTGGGGACAATTTTGTTTTATCTAAGTCATTAATTCTTTTTACTACCCCTATTTCTGTTTGTGTTAAAAGAATGAAAATACCATCTTTTATGGTACATTTTATCAATTGCGAGGAAAGTTATAACCAAGAATTGGAAGAATGAAGTTACACCCTCTTTCAAGGAATTCACAAATACTGCAACTAAAGTATGTCATCTGGAAATTATCACCATTAAAATCAAGATCTACTAGAATCATCTCCTACTATAATACGTGGACAAAATTTCAAAGAACTGCTTAATAAATAAATATAGCTATACTCATATCAATTGTAATGTATAGGAATTTTTGGAGATTCTTCATTGTTAGTATGCACTCTTATAAATAGTTGTTCTTGTTTGTTTTTGTTCATATTGTTCTTTTTTTATGCTCACAAATTTCTAAATACAATTATTGTCATGATCAATTTGTTTAGTTAAAATCTAGTAAAAACTTTTTCAAAAAACAAAATAGATACTGCATGGCTGCCCCACATGGCAGTGACCATACCTTCAATACACATTTCACCAACCAGAACTGAAAAGGTAAACACCTGGGGAATGATTAAAATGACTCTACGGTCTACTCACTCTAAATAAAAATTGTTTTTAATCAGCACCATATCATGACTGGTGCAAATGCATGAAATGCTCATATGTGTGTGGTACATAGTGTGGCACATTTATGCAAAAGAATTTGTGTGATGTATGTGTGGTATATCTATACAAAAGTTTTAGTGTGTGTCACATCCATACAAAAGTGACACTTTAAAGCTATCAGCCTATTCTTAAGTTCATAGGTTCATAGGTAAGTACTAATCTAGCTGCCCTTTTGGGCTATTTAAGTCTAGCCAGTTTACCTTTTAGCACTCAAATTAACCTATCCCATTTAGTTAAAGACTGTACTTACCCATCCTATGGTCAATAATTACATATTACTCCTAATGAGAATTACTGGGATCATAGCATAGAAAATTGAATGGGACCCATACATGGAATTAAATATTTAGGAGCTACCTCTGCCCATTCATAGTAGAGGGGGCAGTCCTGAGCAGGGGTATAGACATGTTTTTCAGTTTAAACTCTAAGGTCTGCTACTCTAAGCCCCCCATGTATCCATGCTGCCCCATCAAAATGTAGTCTGAGATGTCCACAGTCACTCTTAACTGGCATTTTGTAGCAGTTATTCACTGCAACAAGCCTCTGTACAACATCAAGGTAGCCAGTCTCACATAGGTTCATTCACACCACACACCACACACAGGCTAGCTGCCAACATTTCAGTCACAGATCGGTTATCCAACAAAGCTTGAAAACAGTGACCATCTTTTTCCAGCATCAAGTCTGATAAACAATGGAGAATCTACAGTCAGCTTACATGTTTACTGAGATGTTCATAACATCACTCAACCTAAATACAGTGTAATGCAGGACACCACGATGGCTATAGTATAATGCAAGATGCCATGACGGCCACAGTATAATGCAAGATGCCATGACAGCCACTTGCTGCAAAGGATTCTCCTGTACAATAAAAAAAAACTGTGTAACAAGTGCACTCACCTAACTTCTGAAAAGATTGCACAATAAAGGAAAATCTCATTTGAAGAAGAAGAACCAAGAGTCACGGTGTCATTTTTTTTTGCCTGTACAGGAAAATCCTTTGCAGCATTTTGAAAAATAGAAATCTCTTAAGATCTATGTTAAGCTTGGAGTTAAAACTGCTGGTTTGATTAGCTTAAAGCTATTTGGACACATATCTAAACTGGTCTGGTGGTATCAGTACAAGATACACGCAAGGGAGAGTCTTGGGGTACTGCTCTGACCATATGAGCATTCAGGTGCTAGGACAAAAAAAAGACTTCATATACCTCAGAAAATGCATACTAATGTAGATACAGTACTTCTGGCAACTTTTCCAATTTATAGCAGCCGTATTTACAATGAGCCCCTATGTTTGTGATTGCTCACACACAAAATGGATGCTAACAAATCCATTTATTCTATCAACCACACAGAAAATGCATGCTAAACCAGATCCAGTTATTTTAGCAACTTTCTAAGGCAAGTAAAATATTTAAAATCTGTGTGTATTATTGGGGCTATGTTAAAAATGCATGCTAACAGTTCCTTCAGCAACTTTCTACATTTATAATAGCAACATTTAAAATCTGTCCCCATTATTGGGTCTTTGTTCTCACACAGAAAATGCATGTTAACACACATCCAGTTATCCTGGCAAATGTTCCAGTTTATAACAGAGGTATTTAAAATGAGCCCCTATGTTTGGGTCTGCTCACACACAAAAATGGATATTAAAACAAATACTATTATTCTAACAACCACACAGAAAATGCATAATAACACAGATCCAGTTATTCCTGTAACTTTCTAAGTTAAGAGAAATATTTTAAATCTGTGGGTATTATTGGTTCTGTGTTCAGACACACAAAAATGCATGCTAACAGACAGTTGCTCCAGGAACTTTCTAAATTTATAACAGCAAAATTTAAAATCTGTCCCCATTACTGGGTCTTAGTTCTTGCACAAAAAATGCATGTTAACACAGATCCAGGTATTCATGAAAGTTTTCCAGTTAATGACAGCAGTATTTAAAATCAGCACCTATGTTTGTGTCTGCTCACACACAAAAATGATTGCTACCACAGATCGCGTTATTCTACAACCACAAATGAAAATGCAAGTTAACACAAATCCAGTTATCCCTGCAACTTTTCCAGTTTAAAGCAGTGGTATTTAAAATGAGCCCCTATGTTTAGGTCTGCTCACACATAAAAATGGATGCTAGCACAAATCCAGTTATTATACTAACCACACAGAAAATGCATGCTAACACAGATCCAGTTATTCCAACAACTCTCTAAGTTTATAAGAGCAATGTTTACAGTTTGTCCATATTAGTAGGTCATTCACACACAAGCTAACAAATACAGTTATTCCAGCAATGTTCTAAGTTTATAAAAGCAATATTCAAAATCTTCCCTATTTTTTCAGCCTTTGTCCTACCATCATGTTTCTCTTGGTCCAGATTTCATATCCTTCACAAAATGCATGCCAATAGATCCAATTATTCCAGCAACTGCTCAGGTTTCCAATCAATATTTAAAAAATTTGTCCCTACTTTTGGGCCTTTGTAATCTCTCTGTGACGCACACACAAACTTCATGCCAACATAGATCCAGTTATTCCAGCAAATGTAAAATTATAACAGTAATATTTAAAAATCTGTCCCTTCTTTTTAGCCCATTATCTCTTTCTCTCTCTCTCTCTCTCTCACACACACACACACACACACACACACACACACACACACACACACACACACACACACACACACACACACATGCTGTATGCTAACATACCAGTGCAGCAACCAGGCTTCTGATCAATATTTAAAATCTGTCCCTACTTTTGGGCCTTTGTAATCTCAGTCTCACAGACACAAACAAAATGCATGCTAACATAGATCAAGTTATTCCAGCTACTTTAAGTTTATAACAGCAATATTTAAAATATGTCCCTACTTTTTAGCCTATGTCATATCTCTCACACACACACAAACACACACACATACTGTATATTAACATACAGCCAGTCCAGCAACTTTTTAAATTTATAAGTGCAATATTTAACATCTGTCCCTACTTTTTAGGGCATTGCCTCATCCTCACACATACAAACACCACATAGCATTAAGCATGCCCCCCCCCCCCAACAATCACTTGGCCTTGTGGATACTCATTTACCCACACATGCTCTATTGCTCTTTCTCTCTCTCTCTCTCTCTCTCTCTCACACACACACACACGCACACACACACGCACACACGCACACACGCACACACGCACACACGCACACACACACACACACACACACACACACACACACACACACACACACCAGCAACCTTCATTCTTGTCCCTATAAACATGCACACTCACTTCTACATATATACATAAACATGCACACTCACCCCCCTTTCGTTTTTGCCCCCTACAGACATGCACAAATGCAGACACATATGCATACTGCAAAATCTGTCCTATTGCTTTTTAGCACATTCTCTGTCTTCCCCCTCTTTAAGCAATTAATCTGGACCAAACCACAAATAATGGGGGAATAAATATAAGGACACTTTTTAAATATCGCTCTTACAAGTTGATAGAATAACAGATTTTGCATTAGCATTAATTTTTTGAAGGATATAGATTCATAGTAGTAAGTTAACTGCCCTTGCACGCCATTTTAAGCATAGGCAAGCACCCCATGTGAGAATTGAACCCTGCACCTTGTATCTGTAAGGGAAATACCTTAACCATTATGTCAACCTTCCACCCAATAAATAGTCTGAAAATCAAATGTCTGCCATTATTTTCTGACTTCAGTCCTCAATAATTTATATTTAATTTGCCACAAAACTACAATTTTATGAGAAACATACCAAAAATATAAATAAAAAAATCTGGACATTCTGTGAAAGTCTGGACAGTTGAGAGCTATTTCTCCCTCCAAATTGTTCCTCTGTTTTGGCTCATGGAGGTCCTCTGATCCATTATTCTTCCAAATCTGATGAAGTCCTGTTACCAGGTGACATGATGGGAAAATGCACGTGATGGCAGAAACGCTCCAATTATATTTTGGTAAGCTAGAACAGACTTACTATGGGGTGCACAAAGAGACAAAATACTGCTGCAAAATGCCATACTATTCCAGGATCTAGGCAAGACTCAAACGGACAGACTACTGGCATGACTCAAAACTCACTGTCTCTAGTCGGGACTTGGGAATCAGGATCAGGAAGGATTTGAGAACACTACCTCAGGTACACAGCAGCCACCAACAAGAGAAGTAAAGAAGGGAAACAATTGACTGCAGCAGTATTTAATGGGAATTAATCAGCCTGCTAAATACAGCTGCAGCCAATAGTACTGAAGTCTGGTCACGTTAGCACCCCCTTACCCTCTTCCACCCATGCCTGCAAGTCAGCCAAGGCAGGTTTTCAGGTGGGGAGGGACTGGGGAGGAGACAGGGAAGGAATTTTAAGGACTTTTTTCCTAACTCCCTGATGGTTTTGCTATCCCCGACTAGGCAAGTGTACAGTATAGTGTACATAGCATATGTCTGATGACGTCCTTGCTCTTTAGGTAAGTTTTCTGTTTCCCATCCATAGATCCAAGTTGCACTAGAATATGGCAGGGGATGGACTTTGTTTTATGTGGATGGAGAGTCTGTTGCAGAACAGCAGTATTCTCTTCATATAAGCGACATGCCAATATCCCTTGATATATCCTAAATAGCACAAAACACAATTTAGCCACAAACATAACAACACTGTTCAATCTTAAAGTGACTAAATGTCGATGTAATGTTCAACATTCTTCAACAAAGCTTTAGGTCCTGATCAAGAAATTATGCTGCAGAAATAGCAACACTATTGCTGAAATGAGTTTGAAGTTATATCACTACATTGCAAACATGCAGGATATGGTGCAACAATGACTTTCAGGAAGGAATCATAGATGTTTGCTTGCTGCTTCCGAGTTCACTCCAGTGAGCTTACCAAGATAAAGTAATATATGGTAATTTTTCATTGTTTTCTGAAAAACATAGAGAAATCCTTTGCAAAACATTATTAGTATAGCAAATTCAAATTATTTTAAAGCTCAGAAGTATGTTGCACAAGGCAGATGAGTGGGACTGAACTAATGCATTTTTTAAAAAGAAGGTGTGCCATTGGTGATATAAAACAGAAAACTGAGCAATACAAGTGATACAAAATCTGATTGTTTTATTCTTTAAAAGCAGGGATATTTTTCCAATAAAACTGGGCAATCGCATTATTTTGGGTTAATTTCACACCACTAAAAGTACAGAATTAAAAGTACAGAAATGAATCACCCTAACTTCTTCTTTCGGCTTTTTCCCTGTTAGGGGTTGCCACAGCGGATCACCTGTCCGCTCATGATTGGCAGTGGAGTTTCACGGTGTTGAGTTGCCAGCCCGGTGCCCAACCTTCCATAGAAGGCACACACATGCACACACTCACACCTAGGGCCAATTTAGAGTGTCCAATCCACCTACAACATTTATCCCACTCCCTAGCTAAATTTTATGAGGAAATTTTTATCTTCCCTAATACCTCCTGAATAATTTCCACTACACATTCCTTAAATTTCTCTCACTATCAGACAGGTGGAAAAGTGCTAGTGTCTCATTTTTTATTTCATTATCCTGCATTTTTATTTCAGTTATTATTGACTGTGACCTGAAAAAGATAGTATGCATATCAAAACTTTCAACTGAATGCACATTTTCCTGTGAATAATATCTGTCTAGTTTATCCCAGTTGTTGTACCTTAGGGATAATATGCAAATCTTCTCCAAGCTCCTACTACTAAATTCACATCTTACATAACCAAATATTTTCATACATTTTCTTCAAAAATCTACCATCTTTTGTTACATTTTCCATTCTAGGCCCCCCAGACACATCCTCGCTATTGCAAAATCAAATTTCACCCCCCATCTATAAGTAATATTCTCTGCTTAAAGATGATTATTTTTCTCAGAATTTTCTTAATTTTCCATTACAGCAGTTTTAAGTAGAATACAAATACATGCCAGTGAAAATCCTGTTCCCTTGCCAGTAGCCCCTTATTACTACAAATCTATCATTAAATGAATACATTATCTTTTTCCCTCATCTATCACTATTGGAGATCCTCTAGCAATTAATTTAAGTACTCCCTTCTCCTCTGTCCCAGATATTGTGCTGAAAAGCCATCCTGAAATCCTTCCTTTATAAAGTTCATGTGTTCAGTTCTTTCCAAATGCATTTCCTGTATCACAGCTATTTGTACTCTGCATTTTTAATATAGTTCACTACTCTCTCTTTTTGTATATACCTGCAAGACCATTCACATTTAAAGATAATACGGTAAGATTATCATTATAATAAGAAATTATTAATCCCGCCTGTTACATACAACAGCTTTTTTTTTTTTAAACATCTAGACTCAGCTTTTGCATTACATGTATACAATGAATGCTTGGCAGGTTGATCTTTTATAGTTATTTCTTGTTATATTTATTTGAACTTATGTCTAATCTTACAAGACTTTTTGTTTTAATGAAAACCCTCAAACAAACTCTCCCCACCCAAATTCCCCCATAGCCTATCAGCATAATACAAACACAGAAAACTATGTACATCTTCAAATAATGAAGTTTAACCCTCCTAAAAGAAACAATTGCCTCAGATTAACAGCTACACTCACAGGCTTAAACTGACATATAATGAAGAATATCCATGCTAAGACACGTACACAGAACTGGATCCAGCACTAGGTGACCTAAGTAGTTGCCTAGGGCCTGCTGGCTTGGGGAGACAACTGGCTGGGGGGGGAGGGGTGCTTACACAAAACTTGCATTTCTTCATCTACTACACCAACAACTAAACTGTCACCAGCAGGTGCACTTTCACATTCTGTTGAGTTTCTGTGCATTTTCCAAGGATGTTTAGTTTCTGTGCAATTTCAAAGAATGTTGAATTTTCAGAGGACAGAGGTTTACTGTTGCTCATGCCAAGTATGATTTCAGTGTAAATGTTTTGTTTAGCAAATGACCATCATTATTGCTTGTGCAATAAAGTTTAGAAGCAGTGTTAGTAGCTCAACAGGCTGCACACTTGCCTTTGGTGCAGAAGTCTGTAGGCTTCACTGCCACACCACTTAGATGGAGTGCTGATACTGCAATACCCTTTAAGGGGTGGGGTTATGTACTTGAGTGTGTCGTCCTTTGGATGAGATGCCTAATAACTATGAACCAGTTGCTGGTTTAACAGCCATTCCCTATTGCAATATTACCAATTTATCATTATGTTTTTGTTTTTTTACATGTAACATGGGCAATTTATTCCTCACTGGCAGCAGGCACTGACTTTGTAGAGAAAACACTGAAATGTAAAGTTGTTTGCCAACAGCAACTACTTAATTAGCTATAAATCTCTTTAATGTGGAATCATTCAGATGATTTTTACTTTTTCAGAGATTATGTATATTTACTGATACTGGTGGACTGCAATGAAAGAAGTTCTGAGTGGCATTTTGTGACTAAAATTTTCTGTAATACGTAATTTTGTCATTATTGGTTCATACTTTTCATTGCTTACTGGAAAAAAGTTTAAATCTGCAAATTTAAGACACAGACTAATAAGTGGTGCTGTATTATACAAGGAATATAATTTAATACAATCAGGATGGTGCATCAAGGAACACATGCGTGTAGACATGATCCTAAAAGTGTGTGCAAGAGGCCTATGCTTTTAAACAGCCCAAAGGTAAAATTAATCCACCTAAAGACAGATGCATTTTCTTCAAAATGTCTGTTTCAATGTTGCTTCAATAACTGAGTTTCAAGGGTAGAGATATGTTAAATCTGAATCACCCTAACTACACACTTTTTTCCCATGAACCACGGTTGACCCCAATGAACACAGAACGGTGCCATCATATATTTACTTCAGTGCCATGTTTCTTTCTAACTCTTCTTGGTTTGCTTTCTGAAACTATTAGCCTTTACGATGGAGCAGTTAAAGAATTCAAAAGCAGCAGTAAGGAAGCACTGCCTTTGATACTAAGAAAGCAACAGTGAGATAGCTCTATCTTTTATATTAGGAGAGCAACAAGGGATATGGTGAGTTATAAAGTACTTCATTTCTGTATGCATGAGATTTAAAAATGATAAGAGGATTTATTTACTTTGTGGCTTAAGATGGAGGAAAGAAAGGTCCAATTATTTTCTCCTTTCTCTACACCTGGTCAGTTTCAATTCATTGCAGATCATGTATAAGGCAATTTTTGGCTATCGAATATTCTTTTGTTCCCTTTTGTTTTTCATACTGATCCTCACTCATTTCCCTTTAGAATTCTACATTCTGCTGCCAAACTTGTTTTGTTATTCCTAAAGGGAAACAATAAGTAGCTACCTTTCAAGAAACATTAATGATGTCTTTGGTCAGCTGTTTCAGAGACGATATCTCTGCTAATAGACAGTCGCATTCATAAACTAGAAGCCTCAAGTGTCAGCACGTGTGACAGAACAAATGTTGGCAGTCTCTAGATTCAATTAAAAAACATTTAACTGATGAGCAAATGGATTTCTAAACAGGCTGGTAAGTGTGATGACAGGCAAGAAAAAACACATGATGGTTTCAAAATACAAGGTTACGCATTATCAATTTTTGGTTAATTTTTCATAGTAGCAGAACAGAACATGAGACTTAAATGTGAAAAACCAGAAGTATTCAATGCTCAGTAAAGCAGCCAAAAGATATTCAGCAGTAGCTGGTACTAAAAGAATAAAGGAATTTCTTACAAATCAAGTGATATGATCACAAGAACAGTTTTAAAAGATGTTTCATGCATACTTTGGCATAATATATAATTTGATTTATTTGTTTTTGATTTTTTTAACTAAGTTACTATCAGGAAGAAGTTTCTCCAAAAAGTACTAAGAAAGACAGTGCAGACTTACAGAGAACAAATGGCTTGATAGTAGTCAACACATGGCTCAGAAAGATAGACCGTCACAAGATCACATACAACAGTAGCAAACATGCAACTCAGGTAAACTTCCTCATAGTAAGGAAAAGGCACTGGAGTAGAATCCATGATTGCAAAGTCATCTCCAGTGAAACAGTCAGCCCACAGCATAAACCACTGGTTTATGCAATCAGCTGCAAGCAGTAGTCAGAGAAGGCACTAAGGTCAAGAGAGACCAGGCTGAAGACCTGGAAATTGACTGGAGAGAATGTACAACATTTCAAGGAATTACTCAGGGACCTAGCACCCTAAGAAGAGGAGGAAATAGGTGGAGTTGAGGAAGAATGACAGCACCTCAAAACAGCATATATTAGGACTACAGAACAGATATGTGGCCAGGCTAGGTATGGAAATAAGGTACATAAGAAAAGCTGGTGGTGGAATGCAGAAGTCCAGGAAGTGATCAAAAGAAAGAAGGAGAGCAGAAAAAAATGGGACATAGAAAAGACTGACCAGCCTAGGAAGGAATACTGGCTGGCTAACAAAGAGATTAAGAAAGGAGTTGCAATAGCAAAGAATAGGGCATCAGAAGCACTCTACCAACTTCTGGAAAGTGACTCATTAGGTGGTACAAAGAAAGTATATCAGGTTGCAAGGCAAAGACAGAAAGAAAAAGAAGATAGTCAGACTCCCTTCATAAGGGATGCCAGCAACAACCCGCTCACTAGTCCACAGAACATCAAAGGTAGATGGAAGGAGTATTTCCAGCAGCTTCTGAATGAAGAAAACCCCACAAAATCTGTACTGCCCCAGAAACAGCCTATGATGAGAGAAGAAGAGGAGCCCACCCTAGAAGAAGTAAGAATAGCACTAAGGAAAATGAAGTCAGGAAAGCTGCAGGCTCAGATGAGGTCATAGCAGATATGATAAAGATGCTGGGTGAGATAGGGGAGAAATGGTTCCTGAGGGTAGTCATAGGAGTGTCGAGTGAAAGGCGTATTCCAGATGAATGGAGAATAAGCATACTCATGCCAGTGTACAAAAACAAATGGGCCATCCACAACTGTGGGCAGTACAGAGGCATCAAACTCCTATCACATTGCATGAAATTTCTGGTGAGGGTGATTGATAAATGGATGCACAGAGTAGTAGAATGTAAGATGGGAGATGAGCAGTTCAGATTCAGATCAGGATGCAGCACAACTGACCCTGATATTTGCAGTGAGACAGATAGTTGAGAAGAAGCTAGAGATGAGGAAAGAGTCCAACTGAGCATTCCTACACTTGGAGAAAGCATATGACTAGGTCCCAAGAAAGCTGATTTGGGCAGTACTGCAGTGGTTCGAAGTTCCAGGAACATTGGTAGAATTAGTGCAAGCTATGTACAAGGAGCCAATGACTCGAGTATGAACAGTATTCGGCCTCACAGGGGGGTTCCCAGTGGAAGTGGGTGTACCTCAGGTTTCAGCTCTGAGCCCACTGCTATCTATACTGGTGATGGACTACGTTAGTAAACATGTGAGGGGACAGATCAACAAAGTTATTGTATGCAGATGATGTGGCATTACAGGCAGACTCTGAGCAAGAACGTCAGCAAAGGAATGCAAAACTGAAGGCACATGGGATGAAACTAAGCACAGATAAAACAGTGGTAATGGCAGCAGATTGGGGAACTCAGAAGAAGCTGAGAACTGAGATATAGGGAAGATAGTGGAACAGGTAAATAGCTTCAAATATCTGGGATAGGTGGTTGAGGATAAGGGAAGTCTGAATGAAGAGGTCAAAGCTAGAATCAGAGGGGCTGCAGCCAGTTAGCACAGAATCTCAGGTGTAGTCTATGACAGAAGAATGCCAAAAGAAGCTGAAAAGTAAGGTGTACAAGAGAGTGGTGTGACCAGTACCACTGTATGTTGCAGTAAACTGGGCGGTAAAGGCAGAGCAGATGAAGTGAGAGGTGATGGAAACGAAGTGCCTGAGAAGGATAGTAGGATGCACACTGTGGGACAGACGAAGAAACGAGGAGATAAGAGCAGAAGCCAAAGTAGTTCCAATCACAGAAACGATCAAAAGGAACAGATTATGATGGTTTGAGCACATACAGAAAAGCAGAAGACAATCTGGTGAACACACACACACACACACACACACACACACACACACACACACACACACACACACACTCACACACACACACACACAAGCACAGATACAAACACACACACAAATATGTATTAAGAAAGAAATTAGATAAGTAAAGGCTGATCTGACTGCCTTGGTATTTTAGTAAAGATATTATTTTTTATGTGGGAATGTTTAGACAAGAAGCTCAGTGGTTGATAATGTTTATGAATGTTAAATAATACTGACAATCATTAAGTCCCAAAGAAATTTATATTCTGTTTAAAAATATTTCTACTGACAGCTCTCCTGGATTTGACAACATAAACCTCTGCTTCAAATCACCACAGGGAGTATGTATGTCTTCATCTCACCCATATATATAGTCAATGTCTCACACAAAACATCATGCCAAAGATTTGGAAAATATCTCTAATTAAACCCCTCCTAAAGCAAACCAACCCAAAAGATAACTTTAGCTTCCATCCAATATCTATCTTACCAATTCTGGGCAAACTTCTTAAAAAGATAGTCTATAGCCAGCTCTCCCTCTGTATCCAGCTGTGTTAACTACTGTCCTCCAAACCCTATGGATTCTGTCCTTGACAAAGTACTATGGCAGCATACTGGTCCCTAAATGATGACATCTTGCTAAACTCTGATAGTGGCCTCCTTACATGTGCCCTATTTATAGACTTGACAAAGGCATTTGGCCTCACTGACCACTATCTTCTACAAAACAAACTAATTGAATTTGGTATCAGTCCAGACACCTTTCCCTAGTTTAAAAATTTACTCAATGACAGGCACTTCATAGTTAAAATAGGAGCCTCCCAATCAGAATCTACACCTGTTATCAAAGGTGTACTGCAAGGATCCATTACTGCCCACTCCTCTTTTCCATATTCATTAACATACATCCTTGTGACCTCCCTCAACTCTCACTTATCCTTTATGCTGATGACATAATTTACTGATCAGGTCACTCCCACACTAGCAATCAATGCCAACTCTGTTTAGACTTACTTGAGCTCCACCAATGGCTCATAAACAAGACAACAACTATGCTTTTTGGAACTCCACAGAAAATTCTCCAAGCACATGGCTATCTTTGACCTATAGAACCATTCGACTGAGACAATCTCCATCTTCAAATACCTAGAATTATGGCATGATCAGTCACTAAACTTTCATTCCCACATAGACAAGTAAGAGGCAAAATAACTCCCACCTCATCTGGGCCAAAAATATCTCCCCTTTTCTATCCCAACCAGCTAGAACAGCCATTGGCAAAAGTGTTCTTTCTCAGCTTGAATTTGGGCTCCAAATATTTGTTTCTGCTTCCAGGAAAAACATTGGTAAACTCCATGCTATCTCTAGCAGCATCTATCAATTCTTTACAAACTCACATCTTTGTGAACATCACTGTATCAATATAGAAAAAGTCCAAATAGCTACATATAAAACAAAGATCTAACCTGCCTTTAGAATCCCAACTCAACAAACTACTCCAACTCCACACATTTACTCCCCTTGCAGCTAGAATTCATGAAAAAAACTTTTATACAACCTGAGACACTACCCTCAAGCCATACCAACTCTCATTACCCCTAGAACTAAACTCCACAGCACTGCATATGCGTTCTCCTCTCAGGCACCTACTCTTTGGCAATCTCTCCCCATTGACATTAAGGAAATCAGCACTCATTCCAAATTCAGAATGCAACTCAAAAAGTAATTTTTCATCCAAGCCAAATGCTCCTGCTTCAACACAGGACATATCACATAACCTTTCTCCTTTCCAAGTCTATTTGCCTTTCTCAAGATTGTCTGAGGACTAACCCACTTTAGAAACTAATGTGTATATTGTACATTACACTCTGCTTGATTGTACATTGCACTGTGCTTGGTCACTGGTATGTATATAACATTGTTTTCTGTGTAATTAGTTTGAACTATTCTGTCATTGCTTATATTTCAGTATTTTTTGTTTGTGAAATGTTCTGTATTTCTCCTGGGTTGAGCCTGAAGTTGTTCAAAATTGGTCAGTGCACCATCCCGGTAAACAAATACAGATAAATAGACAAATAAATAAACAGTAACAAGCAAATGACTGAAAATGTTTTGAAATATAATTTTGAATTTACAGTATGAATGTAACTTTTTTGTCCATATCTTTCTCTTTGATATGCAGACATGCACACACATACACAAAAGCACATGGGCGCGCTCGCTCGACAATTGTAATTTGATAGCTTTACTTGTTTTGTTGAATTAAACCAGAGACCTTCTTGAAGAAGATTACGCATTTAAACAAAAAAAAAATCAGATGAACAAAATGCCAATAAAGATCAACAGTATCCAGTCAAGAAAGTTTCAAGCTACAAGGCCAATGTACAAATGTAGAAATGACAGGATTCAATAAAATCTGTGTAGGCTCCGTGTACAGCCTGCACGGACTGTACCTGTGTACATGGCCACTGTTCCCCCTCAGTAGCATGCCATGCATATAAATCATGGCACACTGCCGAGGGAGAACATAGTACAGGGATACTGAATCCATGTATGCAGAGGGATAGTCAGATGTTATGTACATGGTGAGGCTCCCTGTATTGTTCCCTGCTAGTGTTGAAATGTGCTGTGAATTAATAGGTTGTGGTTTAAATTCTATTTTTACTTATTTATATTTTGTCAATGTTCATTTGTGTGGCATGACACGGAGCACAGCAATGCCAAGCTGTGCTTACATATAGACAACTGACACCTGCCAGACATCTATAAATAGAAAACAGGTGTAATTAATTATCATAAAGTTTTTATTTTTTTTTAATATCCATTTGTGTAGTGTGGCATGGAGCGCAGCAATGTCAATCTGTGCTTACACATACAGGGCTGACACCTATCAGACATCTAAAAATAGAAACCAGATGTGATTATTTATTTATTTCTGTTCTGTTTAAGCCCCTCTGAACAGAGCAGCGTGGTGCTTAGCAGGTAGCTTAGTAGTATATGTGAAGGTATACTTAGTTTGTATACTATCCAAGCAGCTAAATGCATAGAGTCATGGTCTAAAGCTTTGTAGGTCCTGGTTTTCAGTCCCTAGTGCACACAGCTTTTGTTTAATGTTTGGTGCTAAGCACTACTTAAATGTGGTTAATGGCTACTACTGTTTGTGCATTGCTAAGCTTCACTAAAACCACGGTTGTGTGAGTTTTCATGATGCTCAGCTCTGCTTAGCTGGTTTTCACGAGGCTAAACACCATGGCACCTTTTTGAATGTTGCTGAATGATGTGTAAGGGCAAAAAAACAGCCTATATTAAGGGCAATAGGTGGGAATTCTGCAGCATTTGTTGGAGTCAGTCTAACTGACAGTATGCCAGGTGGTGTTGGAAAAGGTGTATCATTTCTGGCACAGAGATGGGGTGTGCAGGAGTCCAGGGTTTTTGTTGGGCTCTTGATATGCAATATTAACCCAGGTTGCTGCGGGGTTACCAGGGCTCAGAATATAAGGCTGAGGCCTGGGATCAGTAGGCCAGGGAACTTACTACTGCTACTGGTATCCCCTGCACTGGTGAGCAGTGTCATGACCACTACAACAACCTGAAGCATAAAAAGAGGGGAACTTTATATATTATGCTAACTGTAGTGCAATAAGCAATAAAGAATAAAAAAAACTGTACTGCAATAAAGAATAAACGATAAACTGTAGTGCAATAAATGGGTAATTACAACTGTAGTGCAATAAATGAACAATAACAACTGTATTGCAATAAACAATACCAATAACAGTAAGGCAAAAGGTGTAAAGCAGGATTGTGGTGTCAAAACATAATTGCACTAGAGCTGTGTGCATTGCATGTCCATGGTAAGGTTGCTACAATCAAGTGTAAAACTGTAATAGCTGTAGAATGCAAATTAATGGCCTGAAAAATGTATTGCTCGACTCATAGTATGGTTCAAGGCTGTCTCCAGGCCAGTATCAGTCACATAATGCTCTCTTTTCCTTCCACACCAGGAAGAAAAAGTATATGGGTGAGGTAAACCACGTTATGAGCAGATATTGTGTGTACATTTCACAGAAAATTATTACCAATACCAATAAAGGGTTAGGCAGCATTGTGGTTTCCTAAATAAATCTGTCTTAATATTTGCAGTAGGGCTGTATTCATTGCAAGTCTGTTCTACTGTCACTGAAGTCAAGTGTAAAATGTAATAGCTGTAGAATGCAAAAGTAATGTCCTAAAAAATGTATTGCTCAACTCATAGTATGGTTCAAGGCTGTGTCCAGGCCAATTTCAGTCACATAATGCTCTCTCTTCCTTCCAATCTAGGAACAAAAGGTATAATTATATTGCATGTCTGTTCTAAGCTGCTGCAGTCACTTGTGACATTATTTGCAGATGTCCCCTGCAGTCACAGCTATTGGGTTCTATTCCGATGCCTACCAACTAAGGTATGGCAGCTGTCTAGTTTACTTAATCTACAGAAACCTACATCTCAACTGTCGTGATTTTTTGTAATGTAATGAGAACTACCTAATCTGTCTGCCATATGATTACTAAATAAATGATTTCCTGAAATGCAATGGATTACCAAACCCATTTACAGAACACCTTGGTAGTTATGTAAGTCCACATTATGTGAAACTGTTCTGTGTAGTTGTGTACCTGCATTTGTTAGTGCTTGGCCTATATTGTCCCATGCTAACAGCTTGACAGGTATGTACATGTTACATCAGCTATAGAAGAATTGTAGTCACAACTGACACTCCACACCTGTAGAAGTATGTATTACCAGTGTTTTCAGGGATATCGTTTGCAATGTCACTAATGGTATGTTTTTCTCTCTCTCCCCATCCCATATCTTCTTTAATTTATTATTGTTATTTAGTATTATGATTTAATATTAACTTATTTTGTTAAACTAACTGATCTGAAGTAGGGAGTTCATTTGTCAGCAACCTGTGGGTCTTGGATCCGATATCGGATCCGAGCCGGCAACTTGTTTCAAGCTAATGGATCCGAGCTCCTAGCTCCTCCCTTCACCCATAATGCCCTGCTAACCCTCCATGACCTCAGATCTAGTTTGCCGCGCTTGTGGATAGCTGGATCCCCTTGAGCTCAGCAAGTGAATTACCAGATAAGTTTATTTTTTCTGTCAAACTTTCCTTTTTTCTGTCAAATTTTAACGTGTGTAAGTGTTAGGTACCTTTAGTATAAAAATTTATTTCTTTACTTAGTTCCCTCCCTTCATTTTGGTCGTTAGTGAGTGTGTGTGTGTGTTGTGGTTTTGGGGCCTGTGTGTTTGTGTAGTCCTACCTTTTACTTTTAAGTATGGCTGAGGCCCCAAAAGCCATTTTCTCGAAATGTACCGAGTGTGGCCATAAGCTCTCCCCGGCTGATGGCCACACTCGGTGCGTTCGGTGCCTTGGGGTTGAACACCTCTCCTCAGGCTGTACCATTTATGCAGCATTCAACCCCAGGGCACTGAAAGAGCGGAGGTCGAAGCTGGTCTTGGCGGGACTTTTACCCCCGGACTCAGCTCCTACCTCCGCTGCTCCCGTGGCTCCACCACAGCCTGTGGTTGCTGCCATTCATGCCCCCCTTTCTCCGTCCAGGACTCAAACTCCCGCTAAAGCATCGGAGGACAGGGAGGCCAGGAGGGAGAAACGGAGGGAGAAGCACCACAAGCGGCGGGCCGAGACCTCCGTTTCGGCCCCGCCAGCTAAGCGGGCTTCTCCCTCCACTACTAGGTCTCCTCCTCCTCGACTCCAATCTCCTTGTTTCTCCCCTGAGCCCAAGGAGGAGGAGGCCCAATCTCCTTTGAGGTCATCGAGGCGGCATTCCAGGCCTGCCTCGGTGACCTCTTCGAGATCTACCTTTAGTTTATCCGATGCAGACTTGAACCAGATGATGCAAAGGTTCATCCAGGCCCAGCTGCAGATGCGAGTGCTCTTGCCTCCCCCCCCCCTTCGGGGAGGAGCTCGACACCTTTTTTCCACCCTATTGCTCCTTCTCCGACCCGCTATCAGGGTTCGAGCGCTCGGAGCCGAGCAGCGTTGGAGTCGGGGGTGGGTTGGCGCCGATAGTACTTGGTACTTCGGATCCGACCCTGCCCTCGAGCCTGTAGGATCCGACCTCTCGGAGCTGTGGCCCGAGCTTCGGATCTGAGGGATTCAGTGTGCCTTCGGCTCCATCCAGGTCTCAGCGCACTGGTCCTTCAGATCCGATGGTCTCGGCACCGGTTCTGATCCCTTCATCGGATCCAAGGGGGAGACAACTTTCGGATCCAAGAAAGAGTGGTTCCCCCTCGGCCTTCGATGTTGTGGAGAGGGCTCTGTTGAGAGCATCCGGACCCCCGGTCTTTGTTTTGGCTCCTCCCTGCACTCCCTCTCTGCTGGGCCAGGCTTCCATCACCCGGCCAAAGGGACAGCCTGCTTCAATGTCTCAGATGGTTCCATTGGAACAAGATGTTGCTGGCGAGGCCTCCTCGGACAGCCCCCCCGAGGAAGTGCCCCGCAAGCATAAGTGCAAGAGGAGGCACGTGGACTCCCCTGAGTCCTTAACCAAGGACACAGACTTGGAAGAAGGGGAAGGCTCCCCAAGATCGCCCCCTGAGGATGTCTCTTTTGGAGATGCTGAAGATCAGAGGTGGGTGGTCTGCCCCCAAGTCTTCCTCCGACGAGTCCGTGTTTCTGGAGGCATTCGAGGCAGGCCCATCTACCTCTTGGGTGTCCCCTCCGGCCGACCCCTGGTGGACCTCATTACCACCAGGGCGTGGAAGGATCCGGACACCGTGGAGCCAATACCAAAATGCCCGGACAAAATACTTAGCCCCCCTCAGACCGATCACACTGGAGTAAGGGCCCCCCCGTAGATGCCATGTTGACGGCGGCAGCCACGAAGAGGGAATTGGCTCAGGAGAGCCCCTCAGTCCATCCACCGAGCAAGGAGTCCCACTCGATGGACCGCTTAGGGAAGCGAGTTTTTAGTTCAGCGACCTTCTCGGTAAGGTCTCTGAACTATATGGCACATGTCATCAGGATGCAGCGGGATCTTATCAAAGAATACGCTGCCTCCCCCCCTGAGTCCATGTCGGCAGATGACAAGCAATTGTACTCCACCCGAATGGCCACTGAGATCAATTTCTAATACCTCTATGCGGCTATTGTCCCATGCCACAGAGGGAGCCGCTAGGGCTAGCGGAGCAGGCCTAGTCATGAGACGTCAGGCCTGGCTCCATCATTGTGACTTTGCGGAGCCTTTTAAAGCATCCTTTGTGAACGCCCCCTTCGATGGTTCTGCCCTGTTTGGCAAAACAGTTCGCGAGACACTTGTCCAGAGCGAAAAGGACGGGAAGACGTTGTCTGCCGTCGGAGTCCGCTTCTCTGCTCCCCAGCGGTCCTTCTCGAAGAACCAAAAGGGTCAGAAGAAGATGTGGTTCCGGAAATCACAACATTCCCAACCTGCTCTGGACAACCAGTCCTACCGTGGCAGAGGAGGACAGGGAGGATGCCGCCCCAGGGGCAGAGGGGCTCCGAGAAACTTTGGGTCCAGAGAACCTTTCTCTGAGCGGCCCACGCAGCAGCCCTGAAGGGTTGCCCGGCTGCTCCACTCTGGAGGCAGTCGGGGGGCACTTCTCGGAGCACCTAGCGGCATGGGAGTCCATCACTACAGACCGCTGGGTGCTTTGCATTATATCCAGAGGGTACAAAATACCATTATTCCATGTCCCCAAACTCAAAAACCTCCCCGATGTACCACCCGAACAGAGGGATGCCGCAGCTGCAGAAATTCAGCAGCTGCTAAGAAAAAGAGCCATCCAGCCCGTCCCCCAAGACCAGATCTGATTAGGGTTCTACTCCAGGTTCTTTTTGGTGCCAAAAAAGACGGGGGACTTGAGACCGATTCTAGACCTTTCCCGCTTGAACCTGTCAGTAACCAAGGAAAAATTCCGAATGGTCACTCTCCAATCTATTCTTCCCCTTTTAAAGGAAAACCATTGGATGTGCTCTATAGACCTCAAGGATGCATACTACCACATTCTAATGGACAGATGATCCAGGAGTTTCCTCCACTTCTGGCTGGGAGCCAGTCACTATCAGTTCAGGGTCCTTCCCTTTGGCCTCACCACAGCCCCCAGGGTGTTCACCAAGGTATTAGCAGTGATTGCGGCCCACCTGAGACTCCAGGGAATACAGGTCTTTTCGTACCTGGACGACTGGCTCCTGACTGCCTCAACAAGGCATCTACTTTGCTCAGCCAGAGACTTCTTTCTCCGCCTAGCACCACAATTAGGCATTACCATCAATGTCGACAAATCTCTTCTGGCCCCAACACAAGTGATAGAATTCATAGGTGCCAGAATAAACACCAGAGAGCTACGAGCCTTCCTAACCTCTGAGAGAATCCGGAATTTGCAACTCCATGTGCGGGCCATCCTCCAATCAGAGACTTCTCCAGCGGAATTGATCTTGAGGGCACTAGGCTCCATGGCGGCAGCGATTACGCTTCTTCCATGCGCCCGTCTGAACATGCGGGTGCTGCAATGGACACTTCTAGTGCAATGGTTCTTTCTATCCCTTCCTCTTCACCACCCCATTGCTATCAGCAAGGTTTGCAGGAGGGCTCTATTATGGTGGCTCCAAGCCTCAGACCTCCATACGGGCCGTCCCTTCTGCACCTCTCCCCCTCTTGCCACGATGACCATGGACACCTCCCGCCTCAGGTGGGGGGGGGCATTATTCAGGCAGGACAGTCCAAGGCACGTGGAACAACACAGAGACCTCCCTGCATATCAACGTTCTGGAGATGAGAGCGGTGCTGTTCGCATTGCAAGCACTTCAGGATCTCCTCCCCATAGGAATGATTGCGATTCAGTCGGACAACATGTCGGTTGTCTGGTACATCAACAAACAGGGGGGAACCAGATCTTACTCCCTATGCTGCAAAGCCATGAGAGTATGGGAATGGGTGATCTCCACCAACCGCTTTCTCATTGCAACGCACATTCCGGGACGGACCAACATCCTAGCGGACAAGCTCAGTCGCACCCTTCTTACCCCGTACGAGTGGTCTCTCAATCCACTAGTAGCGAAGCAGATATTCACAAAATGGGGGCAACCCTGCTGCGATCTTTTTGCGTCTCCATCAAACACCAAATGCAACAATTTCTTCGCTCTAATCCCCCCTCCAGGGGAAACCCCAAGAGACGCTCTGGTGCATGCTTGGCCACCTGGTCTACTTTATGCCTATCCTCTGCTACCCCTGATGCTACAACTCCTACAGAAAGCCTCACGGTTGGGGAGCAGGATGATCCTCATTGCCCCATTCTGGCTGCGGCAAATTTGGTTCCCTTACCTGTGGTCTCACCTTGTGAATCCTCCGTGGATTCTAGATCCCATTCCGGATCTCATCTCCCATCCGTCGAACTTACCGACACCAAACCTGGGCAATCTCAAACTAACAGCTTGGTTGCTCCAGTTCCACTCCTAGTTAGGACTCCCGGTATCTCTTCACCAGTCAAAGCCATCCTTGTGGCAGCGCATAAGCCTTCCACCAGGAAAGTGTACCGCAGTAAATGGAAACGTTTTTCCATCTGGGCTGAGCATCATGATCTAGATCCCTTTACGGCTCCTCTTCCGTCTATATTAGACTTCCTAACCAAACTCTTTCAGGAAGGCGCTAGTTGTTCAACTGTTAAAGTGCAATTGGAAGCCATATCACATTACCATGTGGGACATGATACAGGGCCTTTGATGTCGGCCAAATTGTGTAAAACCTTTCTCAAGGGCACCTTCTTACTTAGACCCCCTATAAAGGAAGCCGTGCCACCATGGGATCTTGCATTAGTTCTTCAAGCCTTGACTGCTCCACCTTTTGAACCCGCTGCTTCAGTAGATCTCAAATTCCTGTCTTGGAAAACAGCATTCCTTGTAGCCATCACTTCAGCAAAGAGAGTTTCGGAGCTTCAAGCTCTATATGTGAAGCCTCCTTATTTGATCTTTCACCCAGACAGAGTGTACCTCAAGATCAATCCCTCTTTTCTCCCCAAGATAGCATCAGAAACCAACATAAATCAATCCATAAATTTACCGGTTTTCTTCCCTAAATATCAGAATAAGGGAGAGTACAAGCTGCACTCATTAGATGTTCCTAGGCAGCTTCATTTTTATACTCATAGAACAGCTGGCCATAGGCAATCCGACCAGCTGTTCGTTTCCTTTGCCAAATTTAATTTGGGGAAAGCAATTTCAAAAGTATCTTTATCATGCTGGATTTCTCAATGTATTCTATTTGCGTATCAAGCCTCTGGGAGACCAGCACCAGAAGGAGTTCGTGCTCATTCCACTCGCTCCATTTCTACTTCTGCGGCCTTCAAGTCTAGAGTCCCATTGGATGATATTTGTTCAGCAGCCACTTGGGCTTCATCTCATACCTTTATTAACCACTACAAACTGGACGTGATTTCTAGAGGGACAGCATCCTTTGGCTCTGCGGTGCTTCGCAATATCCTTCCATGATGGCCACCCAAGGTGCAGGTAGCTGGGCACTCTGTCCCACAGGTTGCTGACAAATGAACTCCCTACTTCAGATTTAAAAGTTATGTACTCACCATAACGTTCCATCTGAGTAGGTAACTTCGTTTGTCTGCAACCGTCCCCCCCTCCTTCCCCCTGGCCTTCTTCGGATCTATTGGCAGTTGGATATCCATTTTTTTGGGTAAATATTGAGGGGCAAACTTGATCTGAGGTCATGGAGGGTTAGCAGGGCATTATGGGTGAAGGGAGGAGCTAGGAGCTCGGATCCATTAGCTTGAAACAAGTTGCCAGCTCGGATCCGATATCGGATCCAAGACCCATAGGTTGCAGACAAATGAAGCTACCTACTCAGATGGAACGTTATGGTGAGTACATAACTTCTAATTTTGTTGGCCTTATGGTTTAATTCATACTGGCTTGCTGTTAACATACTGACTTATGTTACCTAATGTTGTGTTACTCACAATATACTTTAATATGTATTTGGATAAATACATATTATGTTCCATTCTGTAATTACTAGCATTGGTTGGCTATTACTAAACTTAACTTATTGGTATAACTACTTAACTACAGTGCATCAAAGTCGGCCGGTTCCTCGTGATCCACCTACCTTGCCTTCTCCAGCCATGGCACCTGGTCTCAGCATGTCTGGAACCCAGCCTGGTCATGTCCCCTCTGCTGCCCCTGCACTACCCGTGATGTTGGGTAGTACCATCCCACAAGATGTGGACGGACCCCCCTCTGGGAGTGGTAGTGGAGAGAGACTTTTCACCCATGACTAACAGCCTGGATTGGTTCATGTGATCATCGTCCATGGTTTTGGACAATGCCTGCAATGGATGGAGAGCAAGCTGGCCACCCTGGTGGGGCAGGCTCACCCTGGACCCTAGCCTTCACCACTGCCACCCTTGGGGCAGTGATGGAGCAGTGCCGACAGTCCTATGGGTGGGGATGTGAGTCACACTGCTACCTTGTGGAGGCACACTGGACTAAGATTCCACAACATCATTCCCATCCAAGGTGTTCATCCCCTTTTTCTTCACTCACCACCCCTGTCTGCTGTCTTGACTGTCTGCAGAAGTTTCCTTACCTACCCAATTTACCTCCCCCACAATTACCTATGTCCCTTCCCCAACATTCCATTCTCGCCTTAAAAATAAAATGAGCCCCTGTCGCAAAAAAAAAAAAAAAAAAAAAAATATATATATATATATATATATATATATATATATATATATATATATCGTCCCATACATAGCTCTTCATTTCGTACACGTGTGCACTGGACACACATAATTTGGTCCAATTGGCTTAAAAATGCAATTATGTTGTCTTCACCTCTCTCTCTGGGGGTGGGAGTCTAATGTCATTGACAAATTCTGGTAAAGTGCAGAGTTGCTGTACTGGAAATGGATAGCTATGGTTCTTTCCTACACCCTTTCTGCACATACCTACCTGCCTTTCCGTATGTTTTTCCACCTGCTTGCACCCCATTTCACCACTTTCCTATATCCCCATTTTTCATTTCTTTATATATTTTTTGAGTGATGCATGTTGCACAGCTTCGCTAAACTCAGCTAAACTGAGTTATATTGATATATGTGTTTTTAAATAATAATAAACACATGCAAAATAAACACCTGTCTCCTATTTCAAACCCAAGGCCATCACACCTGCAGACCACTGCATTAACCTGCCATGCCATACAGCTGTTAATTAAAACAGTTGATTTAAAAAACATAGTAATTGCAAGTTACAGTCATTAAGCATGTTTAAGCAGAGCTGTGCATTGAGCCACATTGTGCAAACTTGCTTAACGAGTAATGGAAAAAAAATGGCAGTGTACCTTGGAGTCTGGTGCAAGAGTACACCACTAGAAAGCCAAACACAGAACAATGGATATGTGAGGTCTCTATTATCAGGTAAATGTGCCCTTTTATCAACAACATTTGGAAATACACCTGCTAAGGTATTAATGGCAAACTACACATTCAACTGGGACCCTGGTGCAGAAAAACATGCATATAAAGCCACACACATAATGATGGATGTAAAATAAAGTATGTCACAGACGGTATGTGTGCACTTATATCTTGCAAATACACCTGCTGTAACAGTGAGTCAGTAGCTCAGTCTGTTAAATGCCTTGCCAACAGTATATTTTGCCAAATACAGTCCTAGGTTCAAATCCAGTGGTATGTAGCTGTTAAATTACAGTATTGTGAAGCCAGAAATTAATGACTGAGTCATGCATTCTTTATCCACACGATGTATTTAAAATAAAATGTCTGCTTTCACTGATGGAAGTCACAGGCCTGCAGATAGGAACACACTTCATATATCCCTATAGCAAAACTATAAATACATAAAGTGTCACATCATGCATTAATATGCATTCACAGAGGATTTCAACTCAGGTAATGCAAATAAAGCTCACTAATATCAGAGTGCATCACACAATCCTTTCAAACTCACAGTGCAGATTAGCACAGCTGCACAACTAACATACACATATGAAGTCCCTGCTTGCAACAAGGCCTGCAAGCATACACATTCAAAATCAGTACCAGAGTGTAACACATGGCCTGACAGTTGCCCAAATGGTGGACATAATCTTATAATTATCCCCTATGTTGCTCAAGGACACAACAGATATGTTGCCTAGTACTTTGTTAGTGATACTGTTGTCTTACATACTTACCTTAACCACATGCCTTAATTGGAGTGGAATGAGTACCCTCACTCTGGTTCTGACTGTACAACAAGGCTGACACAGCTCCCACAGTTACTACTGCAGCTTGTTGTCTTCCAAAGTGTTCACACTCTCTGCCTATGTCTATTACCTGCAGCAGCAGCAGCTGCAGTCTGTAACACACACACATCTCTATGTAAAGGTAACTGCTACAGACCCACCCTCTGTGATGACGTAGTCTCCTCACCCCAGTATTGTCCAGCACAACATATCAGAAAGGGTTTTTAATCTACATGAAGGCCTTATATCTTGAACAATGGTTGCATGTCATTGGTTGATGATAGTGAAAATCATCTGTGTTCGCTGCAATTAGCATTTCAGAACCACAGACTGGTTAAGAGGCAATCACCTGCTAATGAGAAGCATGTTAAAAAAGGCAAACAGTTACCTATGGGGAGCCATTCTGTATGAGACTTTCTGCACACAGAACATGCATTTGCAAAAATGTAAATATCACCACTTATGAACAGAGGAGTATTAAACCCCATCAGGTATGTACCCTTTTTGTTTACAACAGGATGCAGATGTAGGAATATACTTATGGGAATACGGGTAACAGCATTAAACCTGCCTTAGAGTTGTGATACTGACATGTCAATGATCTCCAGATATGCTACACCTACAGAGGATGTGCAATACATCAAGGGTGGAATGTTTATTGTCAATGTGGCACACTGGTCTCATGGACTGTCACTTTATAATGGCTGTAATAGCAGACTATTTGTCTGGCAAAGTTGTTTTTACATATTATCAGGAGGGTTTCCACTGGGGACACACTACAATGGACTCCAGTGTCAGGTGTATGATCATACAGCAGTATCTGTCATGGCACACACAGGAATAGCTGACTATTGCTAGTATCTTAGTTGTAGCCACACACGTAATACGTTTGTACACTGTGGAATATGACATGTGTGATCAAGCAGTGGATACTGCCAGCCATTCTGTTCTTGCTGTGTCTCTATATAATGTAATTTCACAAGTGTGATCCTGACGTGTTCCCATTTTGTTGTCTTTCAGGAAGCATGTATCCAAGATACCATGCACTTTTCACGGATGCAGAGAATGATATAATACTGGAAAGCCTCTGTCAACACCATGAACTCCTACTGTCCAGGGGGTGGCAAAACAGGGAACAGATGGCAGCACTGTGGGCTGACCTTATCCATGA